>NC_071982.1:10443277-10454044 GCF_026283585.1 Hylaeus volcanicus
AATAATAATAATAATAATAATAATAATAATAATAATAATAATAATAATAATAATAAGAGTAATAATATTAAGATTAACTACGAATCAACACAGGCATACGTGATTTAAATACTAATGGACGTCGTACAGCGATCTCGATAATGGAATAAAACAACCATAATTCATCGTTTCCAGAGGTGTTTGACGTTTTTCTTTTCTTTTTCTTTTTCATTCAACAACAAAAAGCTCCGAATCGCAGAAGTTAAGAACAAAATAACTTTCATATATAGGAACTAAATGGTAATATTAAATATCGTCTTTCGGTTAGCGTGATTCAACAAATGTGCTATTAAACCAGAGCTTGAATATATTTGTTTGGAATTGATTTTGCTATTTGGAATAATTACGGAGAAATGATAACGTAGATTCCGATTACGATTCCAATTGGCTGTGTAATTTATACGAGGGTATAAAAGTCATGAGTCTTTACGTAAATGATTAAAAGTGTATTATTATTATTAAGTGAACGAATTTATATGTTTATAAAAATTTGGGAAATTTCTCTTTCCAGAAAGTGTACTCTAAGTATTTCGACAGCTCTTCGAAGACAAATCTTACTCAAAGAATACACGCTCTATTCACGAAGTTTCAAAATGAAGAAAGAAAGGAGAAAAGCAAAAGAATTTATAAACAATTTATAAATGATTTACAAATTGATGTGTATGTCTTATAAAAAACGTATAAAAAATGTACGAGTCTACTTACTTATAAAAAACGTATAAAAAATCTCTACACAATTCATAAATCCATAAATTATTTATAAACTTGTTGTAATTTGTTTACGCAGTGATTCGAAAGAGCTGTCGGAAGGATGTGTTTCTGGAAAGAGAAATTAAAAAAGATATTCCGAAACTTATTTCTCTATCGTAAGATTCTAAATATCTGCGATCCGCAAACGTTTATTAAAATGATAAAAAAAAAAAAATAGAAAGCTTGTAAGTCATTGGCAAGCACAGAATTGAAATTTAGAAATTTAGAAAAAGTTTATTATTACGAAGATATGTGTATTATTTTAGAAGGGTATAAGACACTTTTAACAATTTCGTTTTCCAGTAGGACATCGATCATAGGAATCGATACGTTCTTCCTGAATTTCCATAACAGGTATGTTTTCAATATTTTACACTGTTTTCAATCCCTGGCTTTGACTGGCGATCCGTTTTCTCAATCTCTTTCGTACTTTCTTCAAACACGCTTGAAAACTGGCTAGAATACTGCAAACGTGCACGACAGACACGTGGCGTCAAAGTAATTGGTAAGAGCGAGCAAGCACCTCGATAAAGATAACAACGAGCGACGCCATTGCGACGAATTAACGAGGATCTCTTCTCGAAGGCAGTTTTCACTTTGCTTTTCTCTTGGGGCGATCGTGCTTTCTTAATATCAAAGAAGATATACGTCTGACAATTTTGTACACTTTATTCTCGAGCTTCTAATAAACGAACAATGGTTTAAACATCGAGATCGATATTGTAACACTCCAGTGAATCATCTAGAGGTTGGAATTACTTAAATCGAACAAGTGTCGACGCCATGACAGATTGGCGCTCTGCGGTCGACGCCATGACACATTGAAACATGGCGTCCAGAGTGTTTCGTTCTCGAATTCATGAAATTCTCGAAATTCGAATTCCAGTTTAAAATTACCAAACTAGCGCTATAAAGTGCGTTAAATACGAAAAAGAAAATAATTATGTTCAAAGCGTTAAATAACTGAAGTCCTTGAATCGAAAATGTACGAATGTTTCATCGCCACCGCTCAGGTAGCCCAGAAATTGTGGATGGATCCCGAAGAACTATCCAAAACTTCCGGGCGACGCAAAGGAATCTCAATTTATTAATTTTTCTACACAATTTCCCAAGATGCCAGCAATAGGTGAGTTCTCCCATTCTACATCGAGGAACTTAACACGCCAGCTAGCCTAACGACGGTTAGGTGTGTTGCATCCGAGAGGTATGCCTACAAAAACTCGTAACACAGCATTTAAATAATGAATAGATAAAAATAAAAAAATCGTAATAATACAATAATAATACATACATACAATAATATTATTAATAATGTTGCTGATAATAATAATAATAATAATAATAATAATAATAAAAAATAATAATATTGTAATAGTAAACATGCATGAGTTCGGGTCGCAGAGCCCCCTAGGCGAGGCTTCTGTTGTTGTCGACTCATCCAACAAAATATATTAATACTATACATTCCAATTCAGGAGAACACTATCGCAAATCATTTTTACTGGTCACACTAAACAGAGAATGAGTTTCGGAGGAGGTGGGAAGCGTCGGGTAAGATCGATTAGGGACACTGAATAGGGAGTAGGTGGCGCCAGTGGTCCGAGGGGAATCCCACGCGCATGCGCGACGGGGAAAGTCCAGCGCGCAACGAAACGGCACGGAGAGGAATGGAGAGAGCAGAAACAACCTCGGTGTCATTGCTAAAACTCACTACGACTACTCGCTACGTAAACACAAAAAAAAAAAAAAAAAACACTACGGTTCAAAAGTATGAAATTAATAGAAGAACTGGGGGAAGGAACGTTCCCCCTGGAAATGCTTCTTCAGTCAAGAGAGCAAAACACAAATTTTACGCACGCTCTACGTTCACAAAGAGACAAAAACAAGCATCTGCGGAGGATAAAAAAAAAAATAGAAAGAAAGAAAAAAAAATGTCCGTAAACAAGGAAGGAAAACAAAAAATGAAAAAGAAGATGAAATGAGTGCTTGGTCTTGTTGTCATTATAAAATGACGTTTAAGCGAGTCTGGAAACAAAACAAAACTCGTGTCCGTGTATAAATATAAAAGAATATCTGCTTAACCACCTAAAAATAAGGGAACAAACACTCGAGAGATGAGGAGGGATGAGGATTTCCAACTAAAAGTTCCGAGAGTCCTTTCGAAGGTCAGAAGCGAAGGGTGTTTGTGCGCGTAAGGTTTCCAGTGAACCAGGACACGATTGATATCGATTGTCAATGCCATCTGTGGGTGATTATTCAAGGTACCAAAACGTCGATCGAGTACTTTGCTATTTTTCCTACTGCGCGCGTGAGAGGAAGAGAGAGCGACGAACTGTCGCGCAACGTTCCCCGCGAGCCAACGAGGGTGAAACGAAGCGCAACGTCTTCGAGTCCAAGTCCCAAAACCGTGTTGGAAGGATCGGCGATCGAGATAGATGCGTGTAGAAAACGTGATACGATTCGAGGTGCCTCGAGAGAAACGCCCCTCGCGATTTCTGATCGAAGAAGATGCCGATAAAGGACGAGGGTGGGGGATTTGGAGGATACGATAGGTTTACGGAAGAAGGAAAAGTAATAGGGAAAAGGGGGGGCGGAGTGACTAGCGGCGGCGAGCTCTACAACTAAACAACAACAACAGTATTTTCAGTTATAACAACATTAACAAGTAAGTTTTCCGCGTATACGCGCTTACACGTGTGTCTTTCCATGACTCGCGCGTGCGCGAGGACGCTGCGCACGCGACCAAGTGGGCGGGTCCCCCCTGTCTGGCGCGTGCGCGAGGGACGCGCGCGCCAAAGTGGGCGTGGTTCCGAGGTCGCCTTTCATTCTATTCTCAGGAGCGTATCGCACGCGTGCGCGTAGGCGCCGCCAAGACCGAGACGAGCGTTAAAATTTCGTTTAAAAGCGTTCGTTCGGCAACGTCCGTTTCTGAATCTAGGCGTAAAAATGAAACGAGTTCGGACACCCGAATGAGTCCCCGCACGGAAGCCACGTGTTTCGTCGGACGGGTCACCTCGAACTTGGACGACTCGATCAGCGTGTACTCGCTCGCGTGCGCTTGCGTTTGGTTTCTCGGTAAACGGGAGTGAGGTGAAGGTTGATAGGCGAAGTGAGCACGAGCAGTGGTAGTGGGCGAAGAAGAAGATAGGCAATTGTAAGTAAAAAAAGGTCGATGAGATCCAGGCCTCAGAAACAACGATAACGATCCGAGATCATCGTCGGCGTCGTGGCGCGTCGCTTCTCTACATGCCGATCGGTGGTACTTGTACGTAGCGATAGATGTAGAGTCGGTAGTCCTTGCTGGCCAGGACGACCGAACCGTCGTCCATCAAGGCGACGTCGAAGCACTGGGCGTGCTTCACCTTACTCTCCAGGGCAGAGACCAGCTGTCCGTCTTGAGTGAAGATGGTCAGGTTGAAGTTATTGTGATTGTCTGCTATCAGTATCTCCCCTACGGCGTTTATCCCCACTCCGATCGGGTAGTTCGTGATCCCCTCGCCGCCAATCTGACGCAGGTAGGCGCCCTCGTAGTTGAACACCTTCACGCAGTGGGCACGATTGTCGCTGATGAAGATCTCCTGCTTGTCGTTCACCACCACGCCGTTCGGGAACTCCAGGTGCTTCGAGCATCCGAACTTCTGAAGGACGTTGCCCGCCTGATCAAAGATGATCACTCGCATCACTTTGCACTCGACCACGACGATGCGTCCCTTCGAGTCGACCGTCACGCCGCGCGGGTGCTGGAGGATGTTCGCCCCGAACTTGCGCACGAACTGGCCGTACTGATTGTAGATCTGGATCTGGTGAGTGGGCGAGCGCTCCGTGACGATTATGTCGCCCGAGGTCTTCACCACGGCGACTCTGTTGGGGTAGAGCAGCTGTCCGTCCCGTTTCCCGCACTCTCCGAACTGGAACTTGAACCTGCCTTCTTTGTCGAATATCTGAATGCGATGGTTGTTCGTGTCGGCCACTATGATGTCGTTCTGCGCGTTCACCGCCACGCCGGATGGCTCCGTGAACTGGCCCTCCATGACGCCGAATTCCCCGAACTTGCAATGGTAGATCATCTTCTGTCGCTTGATCTGCGACTTGGGCGGGAATATGGCTGCGGCGGACATGAGCTTGGAGGTCAGGTCGAGGACGGAGTCGCCGGAGGCTGCGTTCGCAGCGACGACTACCGACGCTGGCATGGAGAAGTGGTCGTTCGTGGTGACCACGGGGTAGGCGTCGTTGCCACCGTTGCTCCACTTCTCGTAAGGGTTTGCGTTTATGCCGTTCAGGTTGAGGTCGCTGATGGTCGTCGAGAACGGGCCTAAACTATTAGCGGAGCTGAAGCGTTTGGTGATGACGCTGTTGTTGGTGTCGAACGAGGACGGCGAGGTGGACGAGGTGCAGTTCGAGCTGGAGGATATCAGTCCGTTGCTGTAAGGTCGATCCAGCAGGAGACCACCCAGGGATCCAGCGCTGCCAGGTCCGTTGGCGGCGTTGCTTCCGTTGTTACCGTTGCTGGAGAGCGCGGTTGGTCTTGCGATGGGCGGTTGTTTCCCAATCGGTCCAGCATTGTTCTCGTTGTTGCTTCGCACGTAGCCGAACGTGTTCCTCACGCCCACTTGGATGGCTTGGTAGTTGCTGACAAACTCGAGATCCACGGTTTGGTTACCCACATCCGGTGTGTAATTGAGCAGCAACTGGAGCTTGGAGTCGAGAATCTTCTTAACCATCAACACTTCGGTAACGGTGGTGAATTTGGTCAACCGTTCGACGCACTCGCAGGTCTGGAGCATTCTGTCGGCCATCTCGTTGGCCTTCTGCGTGAGAACGCCCAGAGATATCTGTTTGGTGGAGAAGACAGACTCCAACTCCTTCAGCAGCTCCTGCTTGCGTTCCTCCAGCATGGATCTGTAGAACTGGAAGGTGTCGTTGATCTCGTTTTGCGCTTTGTGGTACTGCACCTGCAAACGCGCCGCACCGTGGTCCGCCGCTTTCACGGCTGCCCTGACGTCCGCTGCTTTGGCTCTGCATTCCTGGACCACCCTCGCTATAGCTTCGAGCTGCTGGCTGCCCACCTCTGATATATGCGCGCAGTCGTGCATCGGGCCGGAATGGTCCGTGATGGTGCATTCCTTGCAGACCAATACGGTGCAGGTGCGGCAAAAGTACTTTAATAGCTCCTGCTTGTGTCGACGACAGAAGGGTACCTTCTCGCTGTTTCCGTTCCCTCCGTTCATCACCAGGGTGTTCTTGCCGATCTCAGTGGCCCCCGAGTTGGTCAACGTCTCCAGCTTGGAGTCGCTCAGGTTGAGGACGCGGTGGCCCTCGAAGCAGTGCATGAACTGGTGCGCCATCACGCAGTTCGGACAAAGGAAATTGGCGCAGTCGAAGCAACGTGCTACAGCGTCGGACTCGGTTGACTTGCAGCCGGTACAGCGAACGCCGACGGCGGTTAAGCGACACCGCGGGCAGGGCGCCTCTCCAGGTTTCTGTTGGTCGAGACAGAGGTCGCAGCTGTCGACGTCGCAGATTGCCGAGTCGCTAGCGGGCGGAGAACTGCCGCTCACAGTGAGCGGGGACAGCGAGGCCAGGGACCCGATGGAATTCGCGCGCGATTCCAGCGAGAGTGTCGGCGAGGCCATCTTCAGTCAACCGGCATCCCTGTCAACAGAAATTTAGACTTTGTTTTAGCGACCGATACACCTTATCGTCTTATTCATTGTATATGTATATGTACGTGTAAGACTATTTATCCTTATTAATAGGAACCGACAAAAATAACCTTAACTAGTTGCGTTGCTCTGAAAAACAAAGATTTTATTTATTCATACAATACCCTATCCTAGGGTATACAACTACCCTATCCTACCTGAAATACAAAGAAACGACATTAAAAGTTTATTTACACGGTTTTTGTCGATTCTTTACTATTATAGCTCTTAATCTTTTTTCCCCGCACTCTTTGCCACTTTTTCCTTAGTACTGCCCTCGTGTGATTATTTTTAAAAGCAGCGGGTCAACTCCAACTTAAAGAAATCTAATCTCTTTACATATATTTAACACTTTCGCTGCGGATGACGCACATGCGCGTCCTTTGCTTTTTTACTCGGTTTAGTCGTATTTTACACCTCTCTTAAGCTGGCAGGACCAAATCAGCAGAATCATATCGGACTTGGTGGAATATTTAGTACTTATTTTGTACTAATTTGTACTACCAACAATAATTTTCTACCTCGTGCCGTTTTCGAAAAAATCGCGGTGCTGCTAGCTTAATATTAAGCTAGTGGCTGAAAATGTTAAAAATTAATATACATGAAAAAATCAAAGTGGACGCATTTAGTGTTGAATTTGTACTAGTTTATACCACCAAAAGAAACGTTGTACCTGTTACCGTTTTCAAGAAAATCGTAATATTAATATCAAGCTAGCAGCGCCACGATTTTTTCGTGAACGGTAACAGGTACAAAATTAGTAATGGCGGTACAAACTAGTACAAAATAAGTACTAAATATTCCATCAAGTCCGATATGATTCTGCTGATTTGTCCCGCCAGCTTAAGAGAGGTGCATTTTACACCTTTTGTTCCAAAATTCCTACTTCCTATACAGGGTGTCCCAAAAGTCGGGGAGGAGCCGGAAATGGGGGGTAGCTGTGACGATTCTGAACAACAATTTCCTTTGCAAAAATGTCGGTGGAGGCTTCGTTTCTGAATTATTAACGAAAAATCACCGATCAATCAGAGCGCGCGTAGACCGTTCGAGCGGCCGCGGTAGCGAAGGCTACGCGCTAGGCGGCAGCGTCAATGTTCTTCGATGCACGTCGAGTCACTTGTTCGCGTACAAGCGCGGCCGCCGGCGCGTAGCCTTCGCTACCGCGACCGCTCCACCGGTATCCGAGCGCTCTGATTGGTCGGCGTTTCCCGTTAATATCTCCTTAACGAAGCCCCATCCGACATTTTTGCAAAGGAAATTGTTGTTCAGAATCGTCTCAGCTACCCCCCATTTCCGGCTCCTCCCCGACTTTTGGGACACCCTGTATAATAAATAGACTGCGGATCTTTATGCAAATGTATATTTTTATAGAAAATAGGTAGACGAATGGGACCTGGACAGAAATTTATGTCACGATTAGATGATTCCATAAATATATTTTTTATTTTGCATATTTTGCATATAGCATAAGGTTGCATATTTTTGGGCCTGGTTGGAACCTGCGTTTTTTTATCCAACGCATTTAGAAGGAATAAAAGACGTCGTAGAATAGTTAGATGAAAAGGAGGCTTGGTCAATTAAATCGGCGAAAGAAACATCACGATGTGAGTATTTACAACAAAATTTAACATTTGCATACCGCAGTACAATGATATTCAAATGTCTGTTGTTGATCAAGTCGATTACTTGAAGTGCGACTGTAGCGTCACCTACCGAATGCAAAGCACACTCTGACAATTTCTTTTCGACCGATAAACATTTCCTGCAAGTATGAGCAAAATCAGCTCGTAAATATAGAATTTAAACTCCAGCGCCACCTATCGAAATGAAACGTAACTAGAAACATCACTCGCCACCTCGATAACATTTCAGATTCGAAATTTGCCACTTACAATCTGAATATAATATGTGGTCTTGTGTACATATTCATTATGAATTATATCCATTTAAAACGGAAATTGTGTAACGATAAGGAGGCACAAAGTTCTCTGGGATCAGCTAGTATTAATACAAAACTTATTCACGAGAACGTAATTAATAGACTGCGCATCTTTATGCAAAATAAAATCTTTGCGAACGTCCCTATAAAAATTCAATCTAAATTGGAATTTATTTTATTCTGCAAATATTTTAACATGAACTTTTCTTTCAATCTGTTTTACGTTCTTGCATATTGTTTGCATTTTGTAGTTTCTTGCACATTCAAATTTTCTATAAATGCATAAAGATTCGCAGTCCGTAGTAATTAAACAAGATTTTAAACAGGTTACCTGAATAATTGCAGTTGAACAAAATTTCATTTGTATTAAGGGTGTATTATCGTCTAGAAGTTTGTTTTTTCAGTAATGTTTAGGAATTAATTTTGCGAAAACTATCAAACCTACAGTACCAGGGTTTTTTTATGCATAATAAAACACGTTTCAACTAACAACACAAATTTTTATGAAATACTTGATTGAAATTTATACAAGTTATGCGCTGTTATGCAGGTTGTGGCGCGAGACGCTCGTTCAATCGGGCCGCACAGGCTGTGGCGGTTCTAGTCGTCTTAGACAGAAAAACACATTCTTTTTTTTCAATCTATACGAATATAGTTATCGTCTGAACTAGAATGAAGTAAGTACTAAATTTTGTATCGGAATCGCAGCAGTTTGAAAATTAAAGTTTAATTTTCCCGAAAAATTGTCAACTAAAATATGAGAGCAGGGCTAAAACGTTCAAGCTATCGGTATAATTCTAGTTCAGATCATAGGTGATGGTGTCCTCGAAATGTGTGTAAAACCGGAAGTCAGTCGGTCCAATAGTTTTTGAGAAAAACGTGCGCCCGATTTGAAAAATGTCGTTTCGAGAAAAACGCGTTCAAAGTTTGCTATACATTTAGCACTAATACTGGTGAACAGCCTTTAAGCCTCTGTAACTGTGAGAGCTCTACGAATTTCAAATTAATATTTTAGAGGCACTATCTCGAAACCTCAAATGATAAGGAAATGCAAAAAAAAAAAAACATCGAATTTTTGAAGTTTCTAGAGGATAATACCCCCTTAAAGAAAAATAGTAAAAGTTCTGGTGACGTTACAAATACATAGATGGATAGATTGTTTTATAATTGTTATTTATTTATTTGTACTATTTTACCCAATTTGCGACCGTTCTTATCGAAAGTCGTAGACCGTAAGAAACAAAGTATAGACGTTGCGAGTACGTTTTCTATTTGAGTTAGCAGCTTGTAGATAGATGTGGAAGGTGATGGGGAGTAGGGAATTGATACACTTCAGGCTTCCCAGCAGTTGCAGAGGCGCAAGGGGGGCAAACGTGACCCCTGAACGACGTTCATCGATCCGGGTGTATGCACCCTGCCTGCTTCAGCCACCCCACTCCTCTATAACCCCCTCTCCCATCCCCCTCCGCCTCTCTCTCTATTTCTTTCCCGCCACTCCCCTATCGTTTCCCCTCCTACCCTCCGTCTCAACGTTTTCCCAACGTTTGCCCAAATATTTTGCGTTTAAGATATTTTAGTTTCTTAATTATGAGAGGTGATCAATTTTAATTACTTGGTCGGAGTAGGGATACACTTATTATTAATTATTTGAGAGACTGAAATATAAATTTTCTCGAATTTTTGTTGTTGAAACGGTAAGGAACATCGAAACAAGACCTTCCTGCAATGTTAAGTAATGCTGAAACGACTTGTTTGTAGCTTTGTCATTGACGATTGTCGATGAAAAGTTTCTTATTTAACAATTTTTACTGAATGCTTTTTGTTGAATTTTATGATGTAAACAATAATTTTGAAAACAAAGTAGGATTCCTTGTGAGATGAGTTTTGTTTAAAATACCCCTTTAAAAGATAAGGAGATATCCAGGTTTTTTTTTTTAATTGGAAAAAGATTGTTTAGATAATAGCAACATTAATGTAACAACAATAAGTGAAATTTGATGAATGTTGAAGTTTGTGTATAAATACATCGTAATGACCATCAGGTTACTTGCATCAAAATGGCGAGTAAATACTTCTCAATGATCAAATGCAAGATGATAATAGACGAAATTTGATTACTACTAAACTTCGTATAAACATTAGGTTGTCCCAACAGTTTCTTTCATTTTATTAATAAGCAGTACATACACAATATTTTATGTCTAATGTTACATTATTGAATTGTGTACGGTTTCATTTTGCTCCATTACAACATCAACATCAACATCTAAGAAATTAGATTGTCTAGTTATATAAACACTGTCACACAAAATAATTGAGTGCAAATTACGAAAGAAA
>NC_071982.1:10454054-10468052 GCF_026283585.1 Hylaeus volcanicus
AATTAGATTGTCCATTTGTATAAACACTGTCACACAAAATAATTGAGCGCAAATTACGAAAGAAACTTTTGGTAAAACCTAATACTTAATTCGTATTAATATCAATTCACATTAATATTGTGTACGGTTCATTTTGCTCCATTACTGTTACAACATCAACATTTAAGAAATTAGATTGTCCATTTGTATAAACACTGTCACACAAAATAATTGAGTGCAAAACGAAAGAAACTTTTAGTAAAACCTAATACTTAATTCGTATTAATATCAATTCACATTAATATTGTGTACGGTTCATTTTGCTCCATTACTGTTACAACATCAACATCTAAGAAATTAGATTGTCTAGTTATATAAACACTGTCACACAAAATAATTGAGTGCAAATTACGAAAGAAACTTTTGGTAAAACCTAATACATTCCAATGTATAATTTTGATACGCAGTGTATAAAAGTCACTCGTACGAGTTACTGTTGAATCGTATCTGTATTCTCGAAGCATGTTTCTCACTGGAAAAAGCGAATGCGTCATAGCGTGAAACACCATGAACTCACTCGCGGCAAGCAGAGGTGCGATGACCTTCGCATTGGTGACCTTGCACTCTGTCAGACAACCAGTCCCCCTTTCTTTTTCCCTGGCCAGTGTTTTTCTCGCGTATTCCTCTTCCTCTATCTAGACGGATGCCTACCGGGAGCATTCGGGTGAAACAGAACCGTTTAGGTAATTTAATTAGAGAGGGCAGCACCCGTTGATCGTTGAATCGTTCACGAGCGGAAATCTTCCGAGTGGCAGCGTGTGGGAATAAATCAAAGCAGCTTCCGGCTTGTACTCGCGGTGAAGTATCAAGAAATGGCAAACAGCCAGAAACAATGGTCCAGAAATGCTACTGCGTTTATGCCCCAACTATTGGCCGTTGCCGTCAAAAGTCTTTCCCAAGGAAATTATCTTTCTTCGTTGAACACTGTATACGCTCTATTCCGAGTGTCCAATTAGCAATTTGCTGCGCCAATTACAGCAGTGCTTCTCAAATTTTGTGGATCCCCTCCACAACGAAACGTTCTCTATTCTTACAATGTTTCTTGAATTTCAATTTTTCTTGACTTTCAATTTTTCTTCAATTTCAATGTCAATTAATACAACGTGTATTAATCGTAGAAATCAATTATTCCTTATTATTAGGCCTTTCCAAAGAAAACTTGCTATTTATTTGCAAAGAAAAATCATACAACTTTTAATTTTTCATTACTATGATGCTGGGTACTTTGCAATTTCGTGCGCCAATTACAGCAGTGCTTCTCAAATTTTGTGGATCCCCCCTCCAACGAAACGTTCTTTATTCTTTTAATTTGTCTCGAATTTCAAGTTTTCTTGAATTTCAATTTCAATTAATATAACATAATATAAGATTAATCTTCTATTCACAGAATAATAACTACAGCTAATATTTACACAAATGATCTTAATTCTATGATCAGCACTTTTAGCGCCAAAATGCTCAAGCTTCAGCTAAACAGTTCCCATTTTTGATACTTGATAGCATCGCTAAATTCTTTTTCTTTTTTTCATTTATTATAATGCGTAGATAACTTCTACTTTGCACTTTCTTTGACACAGAAGTATAAAATACAAAAGTTGAACTTACGATCTAATAACAATCTTTGAGACTTAGTTCTATTTTACTTGTTGCGCTTATACCTAACATTTTAGTTAGTAATACTTAAAATTATAATATATGGCTCCTTATATTATTCACTTCTCATAACAACATATTACTCTTTATACTATTTCTCTTTCTCGAGGGTTATTTCCCTATCACTAAATTCTGTATACAGTCACTGCATGTAATCGCATTCAAAACTTGTGCGTTTGTGATTTCTAGTTAATAAAATAGCCAGCGGTAGGTAATGCAGCCGGTGAAAGAAATCCTGAGAGCGGTAGGCTAGTCAGGTTTCTTCTTATTCTTCTTTGGTTCTGAAGATGGCCGTGTTCCTGGTCTGCGCCTTTTTACGTCAGCGCACTCTATGTATATACACGGCAACAGCATTAATTCTACCGGCTGTCTAGGCGATCGGATCTCCTCTGGAGAAACACTCAAGGGCAAACCATAAATCTTGTCACCCTTGCAGGGTCATCTTTGCATGCTGGTACATAGCAATCGCGCCTAAGTGCATGGAGAAAATCACGAGGAACGACAAGACCGGTCTCTGTACGCCACTGTACATCACATTTATGAATTAGTTTCTACCATTGTTTTTCAAGAAAAAATATATTCAACTTTTCTATAGAAAATAGAATATAGAATAATTCTATAGAAATAGATCTTGTCTTCTTTTTCGAATGTATAATTAGTTAAATTCTAAATTGTGAGACATTTTAGAAAATGTTTAAAATTACGTGGTTCCATAAGACTTGCAATGTTTAGTAAATATCTTCTCTTATAAGCAACATGAAACAACCACAACAACAATTCTTTTTTAACAAAGTTAAACATTATATTACACATTAAAAAATGGCACGTCGTACATTTCTCTTACTGCTGATAAGAGAAGTGCAATTTCAATTCATACCAACTAATTAACAATTAATTCTCCCAGATCTCTTCTTCTTTCCGTAATTTTTTATATTATTTAAAAAATTACGAATTACACACCTACTTCTTTTCATTTTTAGTGACATTTGTAGTAAATTCTCTCCTTTTGCTCTTCTTTGAAACATTTCTATTTTGTTTCCTCTTCAGTTAGAACTTTACCACGTGGCATGATCTTAGTTTTAATGTTTTTCTATTTTATACTAACAAAATCACTATAATAGAGAATTCACAGTACGAAACACACGAATACATTCAGATTCAACGACTGTCTGTAGTCGACTAACATTAATGTTTTATTATTATATCCTACAGAAGAAACCAAACATTACAATTCTTGGAAATGCTTCGACGCTTTGTGTTTGTTAACATTGTGATGGAGTTTGCGAATAGTACTTTTTCATCCCATCATTATTTACGCTACCTATACAAACTTATATATATATATTTTTTTTTAATGGGGTGTCGAATAATTATGTCCATCAGTGTAACGTTAGACATAAAATATTGTGTATGTATTACTTATTAAGGGGGTATCCTGAATTAGGTCTAAAAAAAGCGGGTTTTCGTGAATTTTTTTAGGATGGAAAAAAAAAATTAATTCCTTCGAACTTTTTCTCCTATTTTCATACATATTTGAGTAGTCTGTATACATTTTTTCAACAAGAAATATTGAAATTGAGTCGACTGGCGACGCACATTTATAGAGCACCTCACAATTAAAACCTCTTATTGGCGGGAAAGATGCAGGTCGTAATTTTGGTTTGACACAAACAAAACCAAAAGAAATTTTCAATTTCATACACTTTTTTTCTATGTGAACTAAGAAAAACCCGCAAAAATGGTGAAATGTGAAATTACTGCAAGTTTGAAAAAAAGATTGAGTTCCTTGGGTGAAAAAAATCACTTTAACTTGATAAAAAAGTTATTGAAAATTTTAGTTGTGTGAATTTTCTTAGTTCACATAGAAGAAAAATATATGAAAATGAAAATTTCTCTTGGTTTTTTTTGTGTCACACCAAAATTACGACCTGCATATCGTTCCCGCCGATAGGAGGTTTTAATTGTGAGGTGCTCTACAAATGTGCGTCGCCAGTCGACTCAATTTGAATATTTCCTGTTGAAAAAATTTGTACAGACTACTCAAATATGTATAAAAATAGGATAAAAAGTTCGATGGAATTAATTATTTTTTTCCATCCTAAAAAAATTCACGAAAACCCGTTTTTTTTTTGACCTCCTAATTCAGGATACCCCCTTAAGGCGTCTGGCCACCCTGAGCGCTCGCCAGATGGGTACTATTCTTCAAAAATTCATAAATGCGAAAGTATAGAAAAAAATATTTTTATGCTTTGACACGTACTAAAGAACGGTTTAATGAACACATGAAAAATTTTTTGAGATAACAAAAAAAGAAATGGCGGCCGTTCGAAAATTTTGGTGAAGGCCTTCGGCACGAAACGCGCTTGGACTGTCCCATCATTATATTCTTTAGGTTGCATGTGAAAAAGAAAGAGAAAATATTAGATTGTTTCTGGAGTTTGTCGCAAGAGAGTAGCTATTGGATTTTTTTTTTTACCATTAAGAAAATTATGGTGAGCCGAAGAAATTTTTTTTTATTTTTCACCGAAATTTCACGAGAAAAATCGTCAATAAAAAAAAAAACCAATCAAGTAATCGGAAAAATCCATTGCTACTCTTCAGATAATGTATCTAAAAGTAGCGTGTACAAATTTCAGAGCAATCGGACCGATAGTTTACGAGATTCACATTGTACCATTTCGAAAAATGTAGTTTCGAGATAATCCCAAAAGAAAGTAAACGTGCGGTCCGATTGCTCTGAAATTTGTACACGCTACTTTTAAGATACATTATCTGAAGAATAGCAATGGATTTTTCCGATTACTTGATTAATTTTTTAATTAATTTTTTTTTAAGAATAGTAGCCATCTGACGAGCGCTCAGGGTGGCCAGACGCCTGAATGAAATGGAAGAAACCTTTGGGACAACCTAATAGTTATGATTCGTGTTCTAGAGAGAGTTAGTGGCCCTGGTAGGAGATCATCAAGATGACTACTGTTGCCGGGGAACAGCGGTACGTTTCCAAGCGAAGACTGCAACCCTCGGTTGAATGCACTGTAGAAAGGGGTGGCGGACGGCGCGTCTGGTTTCTATGGAAACACTGCATCGACCATCCCAACCCATCGACCGAGAGGTTCCAACGAGGGTCGAGTCCGTCAACGTTGGTGGGGCAACTCCTGGGGAAGGGGTAACCGCCCCTAGAGAACGGTAGTAACTGCTGGTGTATCGCCCTCCGACGCAACGCGGCAATGCGTATTTCTAGTTTATAGGGTGATCAAAAAGTATCGCAGAGTATAATCAGCCTTCGATCCATTTCCCTTTAGCTTTATGGGTCGAATCTCGTGCGGCAACAGTCTTTCGAAAATTTCAATCTCACATTGCTCTCTCGGGACATTTTAAGGGTGGAAAATACGACGTATACGGGGTGCCTCGGAGAGTATTGCAACGATTTTAGTCTTTCGTTTCGTTTGCTAGTATATCCAAATTGTTTTTTTTTTTTTTAATAATTTAGTTGATGTTTTGTGATTTAACCCTTTGCGCTCGAGGCATTTTTCTATAGAGTCAAATCGAGTCCGTTTTATAATAAATTTCTGTAAAACCAAAAACTCTGCTTCGAAAAGAAATATTTAAAAACATTCACGACCCGATATATATTATTTCAATTAATAATTGTAATTAGCTGTATTCTGAGCTGTATTAAGTACAATTGAAATTGTACGTTCAAAAATCACTTTTAAATTACACATGTCGCTCTAGAGGCGCCACTCGAGCGCGAAGGATTAACTATAGAGGAAATAGAAAACTTTCGATCACGTTTCTCGAGTTTTTGACTCTTTACGGTCCTACGTCGGGCGAACTTTGACAAAATTGTACAGTAAGGCTACATTTCTATGAACCCGTTACAGCGTGGAGTGTTTAGCTTTTAACGCTTGGTTAAAATTAATCGAGTTTTCAGATTTGTATGAAAGCGAGTATGCGGGAATTTCTGGGGCTGCTGATTACGAATTTGATATCAGAATTTGGAAAATTGAAAATTAAGGATCCAATATGACCGACATGTGTATTAAAAGTTATTAGATTTACATAAAATTTGGTATGGTTGAGTTATTTTGGCTGTTGATTACAAATCTCATATCAAAATTGCAAAATTCAAAATAGAGGTTCCAATATGGCTGACTCGTATATTAGAAATTTATTAGATTCACATGAAATTTGGTATTGTTGAATTATTTGAGCTGTTGATTACAAATCTAATATAAAAATTGCAAAATTTAAAATGGAGGATCCAATATGGCCGACATGTATATTAGAAATTTATTAGATTCACATGAAATTTGGTATGGTTGAATTATTTGGGCTGTTGTTTACAAATTTAATATCAAAATTGTAAAATTCCAAATGGTATATCCAATATGGCCGACTTCTATATTACAAATTTATTAGATTCACATAAAATTTGGTATGGTTGAGTTATTTTGTCTGTTGATTACAAATCTAATATAAAAATTGCAAAATTTAAAATGAAGGATCCAATATGGCCGACTTGTATATTACAAATTTATTTGATTTACATGAAATTTGGTATGTTTGAGTTATTTAAACCGCAATTTGCTAAACCAGTATCAAAATTGTAGGTTCATATAATAGAATCCACCTATTATCCCCACTACTTGTGACTTTTTGCTCATATAAACGGATTTAATCATACGTTTAGCTCATTTTTCGTATTACGGCAATATTTTAATCTTTACAAACCGGGAAACAACTTCAAAGCAGAAATTGACAAAACTCGTTAAATTAATTGTTCGTCTGCTTAACGATTCAAAATAACAACTATAAGTATTTGTTACTATTTGATAAACTTTAACTATGAATACAAAAATATATCATGAAATATTAAATATGAAATATATTTTGTTTTAAAAATAAATTATTTTTGTTTAAGAATATCTAGACTGCAAAGAGTTAAAATCTTAAAATGCGAAACTTCAAGTTCTAATATCTAAAAAAAGCTAGTGTTTTAAAAAGGTCTCATAGCCAGCTTTCGCAGTGGACGATAAAAAATGAGGTGTTCCATTAAAAAAATCATGTTGACATTGACGTGACTTTGACCGGTCCTTTGAAGGTCAAACGGACACGATCGTTCAATAGAATTTTTGAAACCCTAAAACACTTCTCTATACCGTTTTTCTCGCAAATGTTCCATTTTGGAAATATTTGACTGTTTCCATACTTTTGGACCACCCTGTATGTATATACATGTGTTATATATATGCATACAAATGTAATAATAGTAATATATGTATATATATTATTTCCGTTTAGTTATTTACTCATAAATTTATATTCTCCCATCTGGATTGGGTTATTGAGTTGTTTTCTTAAAAAAAAAAAAAAAAAAAAAAAAAAAAAAAAAAAAAAAAAAAAAAAACTACTGGACCGAATTAGAACAAAATCTAATCAGCTCTAAGTTAGATTGATACACATCGATTGTGTATTCGATAAATCGGGAAGTTAAAAAATTGAAATTGTTAAGAATCGAGTAAATTTAGTTTAGTGTAAAGGAGTAATGTGAGCGTCACTGTAAAGGTTGAGCATTACTGTGCAATGCGAACATGGTAAGTGAAGCGTCGGTACGTTTTTAGTAGATTTTTGGCTCTCACTCTAGACGTAACGAGGTGACCTAAGTAAAAGGAAAACATTGTACCTATACAGGGTGTCCCAAAAATGTTGTAACACCTTGAAAGGGATGGTTCGGGAGGTGATTTGAAGCAACTTTTTCCTTAGCAAAAATGTTGTACGAGGCTTCGTTAAGGAGATATTAACAGAAAACCCCGACCAATCAGAGCGCGAGGATGCCGGTGGAGCGTAGGCTACGCGCTAGGCGGCTGCACTCATACGCTACCACGAGCGCTCCACCGGCATACTCGCGCTCTGATTGGTCAGTGTTTTCCGTTAATATCTTCTTAACGAAGCCTTGGACAACATTTTCGCTAAGGAAAAAGTTGTTTCAAATCACCTCCTGAACCACCTCTTTCAACTACCTCCAACATTTTTGGGACACCTTGTATGTACAGGGTGGAGGTGATTTGAAGCAACTTTTTCCTTAGCAAAAATGTGGTCCGAGGCTTCGTTAAGGAGATATTAACGGAAAACACTGACCAATCAGAGCGCAAGTATACTGGTGAAGCGCTCGCGGTAGCGTATGAGCGAAGCCGGCTAGCGCGTAGCGTACGCTCCACCGGCATACTCGCGTTCTGATTGGTCGGATCTTTTTGTTAATATCTCCTTAACGAAGCCTCGAACAACATTTTCGCTAAGGAAAAAGATGTTTCAAATCACCTCGTGAACCACCTCTTTCAAGGTGTTACAACATTTTTGGGACACCCTGTATACCACGTGTAATTATAATTTACGTTATTAAACATAAATATCTAAAGAATTCTTTATGCGAATTTCCTATTAATCCAACAGACATTTCACATAAGTAGTCTCCACATTGGCGTGCAATCAATTATGTATTTATTTTATTATGGATTATTTTTAGTAACAGTCCCGATTGCGTTCAAAATGCCAACGGGCCGAAACCAGACGAGAGGGGGCCAGATGCTCCCCGGTTGGCCACCCCAGTTCCATCAGCAAAGGTCGGTTGCAACGAGTTTTTCTGCAGCTGTGCGCGATTTGAGGGGCCAGAATAATCATAAAAAAAAGAAAGAAAGAAAGAAAGAAAGAAAGAGAAATGGCGCGAAAGGGGACAGAAGGCTACCATAGTCGCGAACAGCCCCGTAACAGCAGAAAAAAGTTGTCCAGGTTTTCCGATTGTATAAGTAGCCGGGACAAAACTTATCCGAAGCAACACAACGAGCGTTCGCCAGCCACATCGATCGTGTCTGGCTGGAAAGCGGAAATAACTTCAAACCGGTGCCGCGGAGCGTCGTAACCGCCGCGTCTTTAGTTTCACATTCTCGGAAGCAGGTTTACATTACACGATCGTGAGTGCATCGATGCCATAATTCCCTTCCTTTCTCCTCGTTAGCGCAATTTTCCACGTTATACAATTAACCGTGCACGGTATACTGCAGGCTAATAGTGCAATTTTCATTCCAAGCAACGTGAGTACGCTGCTATACGTCACAGAGGGAAGCTCGAAGGGGTCGCGAAACCTCTGTCATAGCTTTTAATTAAATTATGGCAATAATTGACAAGCACAGTTGTAGTCTGCTAAATTAAAAGAATAATATTAAGTGGACGAAAAAGTAATGTCGTTTTTGCCATCTTAAATACTTGTTTATCATTTGTCAACTCATTGATTTTTCTGACATTGAAAATTTGCACACTACGTGACAAAAAGCTGCTGACAATGAGGGCGATTATACAATGAATTAAAGATAGAAATTTATAGAAAAGTTTGAATTTAATGTAAAAGAAACGACATTACTTTTCGGTCTACCTAATAGTACGTGAAATTTCTTGGCTATTAAAGATTGTATATTGATAAATTGTAATGACCATCAGGTTGAGACTTGGGTTATGTATATAGATTTATTGTTATGCAGGACAAATTTGAGAAATTGAAAGGTTAATATAACAACAATATGTGAAATTTCTTGGCTAACAAACTTCGTATATACATATACATATGTTGTAATGATCATCAGGTTGAGACTTGGGTTGTGAGTGTAGATTTACTGTACTGGAGATCAAATTGAGAAATTGGAAGGTTAATATAACAACAATAACATCATAATAATAAGTGAAATTTCTTGGATATTGAAGTTTGTGTATATGTAGATACATTGTAATGGCCATCAGGTTGAGACTTTGGTTATTTATGCAAACCTATTATACTGGAGACTAGGCTATGAACTTGGAGGGTTAATATAACAACAATAACATGAAATTTATTGTTGTTATATTAACAACAATTTTATTTATACAATGAAATTTCTTGGCTATTGAAGTTTGTGTATAGATACATTGTAATGGCCATCAGGTTGAGACTTGGGTTTTGAGTATAGATTCATTGTAATAGAAATTAGATTGAGAAATTGAAAGGTTAATATACCAACAATAAGTGAAATTTCTTGGCCATTAAAGTTTATGTATAGATACATTGTAATGACCATCAGGTTGAGATTTGCGTCAAAATGGTAAGCAAATACTTCTCAATGATCAAATGCAAGATGATAATAGACGAAATTTGATTACTAGTAAACTTCGTATAAATTATACATTGCAATGTATAATTTTGATATGCAGTGTATAAAAGTCACTTGTATGAGTTACTGTTAAATTGTATCTGTATTCTCGAAGCATGTTTATCACTGGAAAAAGCGAGTTTAATAATTGAAGTAATTATAAGTAATTATTAAACTCTGTTTAATAATTGTGACCTAACCCAGACCTAACCCAGACCTAACCCAAACGTGGAACTTCATAAAATAGAATAATAAAGCAAATATTCAAATTTTGATTTCTATTGGGTGTAGAAATTAATTGTGTCTTTCTAAGTTAAACCGAGAAACATTTATTTATAAAGAAAAATTTCACACATTCCAAGAGAATACATATAGTGTAATAGTAAAACTAAATAGTGGCTAAATATATCTGTTTAATAATTATAAATAATTTTTTTCTTCCATTTAATGGAATTAGAAGATCTACACAGAGATTATTTTGCTATATACACAACACACAATACATAATGCATAATACAGAAAAAATTGTTGCTGAAGGTTAAGTCTTTAAGTTGTAGTTGTAAATAATTCAATGTGAGGGCCGAAAATTAATGTATGCACCTAGTAATTGTCAAGTATACTTGTAATCTGTTAGAGAAGTAATAATAAGCGTTTGTGAGCTACTGATCTTGGTATATGGAGGTAGATTGTCATGTCCATCAGATTCAGACTTTTATTAACTTGTTAGACTTTATTAACAGACTTTATTAAATGTTTTTATTTAAACTACGCTTTAGTACACTTGTAATTTTCAAGAAGAATGATGATAGACGAAATTTGTTTGCATACATATTGATACATTGTAATGTCCATCAGGTTGAGACATTTATCAACGTGGCGAGAAACTGTTTTGTTTAAACGACACTTTAGTACACTTAAGTACACATAAAAAAAAAACTTGCACGAAAATGGTTAAAAAAATACTTCTCAATTATTAAATGAAAGGTGACAACAGATGAAGTTTAATAACTACTAAACTTCGTACATACAGACACATTTTAATGACCATCAGCTTGAGACTCGGGTTACGTCCATGCATCCATTTTAATGAAAATGATATTGAAACTTAGAAGACTAATAATTTAACATGGCAAAATGACGTGTAAATATTTATATTTAAACTACAGTTATAAACGATTGAATATAAAGGCACAGAATTCATTTCTACACCTAATACATAATGTATACAAATATAAAGCATGTCTGGTTTCACGTAAACAATTGAAAATTATTCATTTCGTAGAACGTTCATCGCAAAAATTATAAAAATAAATGTAATCCGAAGCTATCATTTTATCGCGTGTTATATAATTCTTATACTACTTCTATATTTCATATGGCTGCTATCAAAACACAGTAGCTACACGCTCCCTCTTTTATTATCCACTTCGAGGGTAGCAAAAGCTGCAATATGTTCGTCCTGAGCCACTATGATAAGACTTCATTCGATGGAGTTATGTCATGTTATTCCATAGTGACAATATCTAGGCAGTATTTCAATTTCAATTAGTTATTTTCTCTATGACTATCTTGAACATTACCAATCACAGAATTTGTAAATTATAGGAGTTGGAAATGTAAACATAAACGAAATATAAACACCTAAATTTGCCTGAACACTAAACCTACTGTTGTTTCATTTGCACTTATTTCTATCGTAACCAAACAAACGACCAGTCTTTTAGACACTTTTTTCAATTCAATGCAAAAACATTTGACGCGATACTAAATTGAATAGTACGTAGTACAAAGTACTACAACTACGGCCTCGCAATTCGTATATACGGATAATGTATAAATTATATACAAATACAAAGTGTTATATACAAATTATATACTTTGCATTTGTACATAATTTATTCGTTATCCGTATATACAAATTGTGAGACCGTAGTTGTAGTACTTTGTACTACGTACTATTCAACTTAGTATCACGTCAAATGTTTTTGCATTGAATTGAAAAAAGTGTCTAAAAGACTGGTCGTTTGTTTGGTTACGATAGAAATAAGTGCAAATGAAACAACAGTAGGTTTAGTGTTGAGGCAAATTTAGGTGTTTATATTTCGTTTATGTTTACATTTCCAACTCCTATAATTTACAAATTCTGTGATTATATACAAATTATTATATACTGTATTATATACTTTGTATTTGTATATAATGTATACATTGTATATGAGAACTGTACATGAAATGTTTGGGAAACAATCATTTGCCCCGTCGTGATAGGTTTAGTGTTGAGATGTAATTATTTTTAGTGTGTGTGTGTGTGTGTGTGTGTGTGTGTGTGTGTGTGTGTGTGTGTTTTAATGTGGTAAAAATCGCGCTAATGCGCAGATGGATGCGCGAGTTTGGTGTCTGCGATGTTTTTTGTTTTGTTTTTTGTTCTTACTTTTCTTGTTTTGCACTATGTGTGGTCTGTAATATTCTGTTTGTCTAAATTTTCTTCTATAAACTGCATTATTCTTTCTTTCCTTTTTTGTTCCTTTTAATAAACATCAAAACAAGAATTCTATATGTTTAATTTATTTGTGTTCCTTTACATACGAAGCGAGGCAAGATTACAAATTTAGCGTTAATACTCGGTATCCAAACGTTGGGTTGCTCTTTGAAATTAGTTGAAACCGAGACAATGGAGAGTAACCTCGCGATGAGGACCAATCCAGGCGCGGCGAGCGATCGTTTACGGTGGAAAGGTGAGGTCCCATGAACGTAAGTTCGGGCGGCGAGCGCACGAGCAACGTCCACTTGAAACTGTCAACTCGTCGAGCAGGAGGGTCTGATGGACCCAGGCGAGCTGGCACAACGAGCGGCGAACACCTAAACGAGCACGGAATCTCGAAAAAGGCCAGGCACCAGCATCTCAACGGGCGGTCGACAAGAGGATGTCATAAAGAATTGAAAATAACAACCTCGACAATTTTTATCGGAACTTTGCGGAAGTAACTTCAATCGATTCCTGATGCTTCTACGATCATGATGATATCTCATGTCGCGTAAATCGGACTATTTTTAACGAAATTATATGCAAAATCTGATTGCATAATTGAAATGTTATTTCGTTAAAAATAGTTCGATTTACGCGACGTGAGATATCATTTTAATCGGGAGAACACCAAGAATCCAATGGCATCGCGTTCACGTTGTTACGATAAAGAACAAAGAATTCGATTTGATCAAAAACTGATGAAGTCCATCGCCCGTTTGACTCCAGACCCTTGAGCGAATCCAGGTAGGTCGCCTACGGTCTCGGTGAAGACAAGTATTGGGGGTCTCCCTTCGAACCACTCGAAAGCTTCGATTTTTTTTTCATGGAATAGTCCCCGTGCTCGCGAGCCTAGACCATGGGCCGAGACTCCAAACGCTCGTAAAAATCGACCCTTTCAAGTGGTTCCAAACCGTTTCTCGTCGCATTTAGCGACCTTTTGGACGCTAGTAGGAACGTGTTTTCGAACAAAATCCGGCGAGCACGGATAATTTATTGCCCGAGCACGAGCATTACGTTCATGGGACCTCACCTGAAGGTGGCGCGCGAGCCTATCGAGATAGAATCGGAATTCTAGCTGGGAATCGATTTTCCATATCGTGTCGCGTTACAGCGACCTTCCTGCATTGCAAAGTTCGCTGGGTACAGTGACCCCTGGTACATTGAGCGCACAGGCGGTGCTTGGCGTCGTAACATCGCCGCTCGTAAACCATTCCACGGCGGAACGAGCGCCACTTCCGCAAAGCGGTGCCGCTGCTCTCGCTCTCGCGCGCGCCCGCGCGGCCTCGGCGAGTTCGACGACGCGGAAAGCGTGCACCGAACCCCCGAGATCTTATCTTGGACGGTTCTCACGGTCAAGAAGCGTTTCCAAGTTGGCGACGAGTCGTTTTCAAATATGGACCGTTTATTCCGAAAGTGTTGCAAGTCCATTTTCTCTTGTTTCGAGAAAATTAAAGGTTAACATATCTGTTAATTAAAAGATTTACGCAAATTATATGAAGTCGTGCAATGTTTCTACTGTTCTATCAATATGTAATTTGGTTATATAAATTCGTTTCAGGCGTATTTTACTGAACTGATGTACAGGGTGTCCCAAAAATGTTG
>NC_071982.1:10473052-10477671 GCF_026283585.1 Hylaeus volcanicus
AATGAAACGACTGCTTTTAAAAGCAGCAAAATAATCACCAACTCTAGTGTAAACAGGAATATTTGTTTGTAGAACTACACGTCCTCTCTTGTACATCTGAAGCAAAATTATAAGTGATATCGTGTTGTTGCTTGTTTCAAATAATTACCAAATTTACCATAGAAAGGCGCCCAATTAATTTCTACACCTAATATGTATGCAAATTTACAAACGATAGCATAGCACTTAAAAAACCGTTAGATGGGCTATTATTATTTATTTATTTTATTGCTTCAAACCATAAATAGCTTATACAGCCATTTTTCGCATACAATAGTTGTGATAAATACAATTTAGTTACATCAAATTCTTATATTACAGTCTTTGAGAAAACTATAAATAATTTTTAACCCTTTTAATATCCGATGGGCTATTATTTTATTTTATATTATATACCTCTGGGTATAATGTCGGACTTCTCTTTGTTCTTGAGATTCAAGCTCTAGAGAAGAGGGGGGAAGGGGAAGAGAAAGGGAAAGAGAAAGACAAGGGTGGAGGAAAGGATTAAAGCGAAGAGCACCAATAGAGAGGGAAAGGGAAAGAGGGGAAAGGTTCAAGCACCATTTAACCGATATCTGAATCATCGTTAGGCAACCGTTACACGACGATTCGTTGAAGCTATAGTAACGTTTGGTGGGTCAGTTTATTCGCATGGTTGCATCGCTCATTTCTAGAATTCTGTTCCCGGAAACTGCGTTCATTTTCTTCATATAATATCATTAATCGATCTCTTGAGAAACAAATTCTCCAATTTGTGTAAAATTGTAATTACTAGACCGAGAATTTTATAGATCAATGATGTATGTTAACGTTTGGAAAACGCATACAAAATATATATAATATTTGCATCAATATTCCATAAATTAATAAAACATTAGTTTTAATAAATGTTCCGCATAAATGCGTAAAATAGCAGGTTAATAATTATGGTCGATATACGTGTCTAACATCCGATATCGACGCGCAATTATTCTGGTAAAAATAAATAAATTAGAATCTTAGTTGACGTTGATAAGTAGACCGCGGATCTTTATGCAAAACAAAATCTTTGTACACGTACCTACAAAAATTAAACACATACAGAAATTTATTTTACTCTCCAAATATTATAATATTAACTTTACTTTCAATGTTTATTATAGTCTTGCATATTGTGTGCATTTTGTAATTTCAACAACACAACACATTCAAACAAATTCTGTTGAATTTTCTACAAAAATTAAACACAAATAGAAATTTAATTTACTTTGCAAATATTATAATATTAACTTTACTTTCAATATTTATTATATTTTTGCATATTGTGTACATTTTGTAATTTCTTGAACATTCAAATTTCGTATAAATACATAAATATCCGCAGTCAGTCTATTGATAAGTATTGAGGAGGCAAAAATTAATGCACTATATTGATTACAAAAATAATCTATATACATATATAGATTATTATATCATATATATATAAATGGATGTTTGTATACATATACATACAGGGTATCCCAAAAATGTTGTAACACCTTGAAAGGGGTGGTTGGGGAGGTGATTTGAAACAACTTTATCCTTAGCGAAAATGTTGTCCGAGGCTTCGTTGAGGAGATATTAACGGGAAACGTCGACCAATCAGAGCGCGCGGATACCGTTGGAGCGGCCGCGGTAGCGAAGGCTACGCGCTAGGCAGCAGCGTCAATGACCTTCGATGCACGTTGAGTCGCTTGTTCGCGTACGAGAGCGGCTACGTAGCGCGTAGCCATCGCTATCGCGGCCGCTCCAACGGTATACGCGCGCTCTGATTGGTCAGTGTTTTCCGTTAATATCTCCTCAACGAAGCCTCGGACAACAATTTCGCTAAGGAAAAAGTTGTTTCAAATCACCCCCTGAACCACCCTTTTCAAGGACCTCCAACATTTTTGGGACACCCTGTATATGATTGATAGACTTTGAAATTGTTTGTTCCATCAACATGAAACTTAGCACCTGTGTGTATTTTTTCATGGAAGTTGTTTTTATGTTATTCAATTTGTTGTAACTCGCTATATTTTATTTTGACAAAAATAAGGTTTCAGTTCGAAATGTTAATATTTGTAAATAAAGAATCAGAAATATCAATTGAAACATCTGTGTTGGGAAAAATAAAAGACAGTCACTGTATGGTTCACGAAGGTTCACGTGATTGAATTGTCAGTCGAACGTAAACGACATAAAATAAATAGTATTCCAAGCGAGTGAAATCGCGGAGCGCAGCCAGTAAATTATATTTATTAGTAGATTATCAACACGTCGACATTTAATCGAAATATAATCGAATTCTCTGATTGGTTCAGAGATTGGCATTATTTAGATAAAAAAATTATTTAAATAGAAAATCGAATAAATAACTACATAACTGTATCTTTATCTTTATTACTTAAATTATTTTTATCCGAAGGCTAAAGATACCTGATTTATCTGCAAAAAGTTTCAACCGTAAGATAGTTTTTGTACATTTTATCTTTATCCGACGGGTCTTTACCTCGGATAAAGACAAAAGTGCGAAAACTAAAAAAATAATTTAAAAATAATTTAAGTTATTTTTATCCATTGAGTACATTTGCTTCGAATACATTTTTTTATCCGGCAGTAATCGGATAAAGATAAAGTTACGTATCTTTATTCGACGAGTAAGAGATAACAATTTTTCATCTTTATTCGATATTTAAAATTTTTATTTAGATAAAGATTTTGCCCAACTCTGGATTGGTTAGGGTTTTTTTTTTCTAACGTTGGAATTTATCAACATTAACATAAACATTAGGAAAATATTGCCATAACTACGATACCATAGCTATGGTAGTTTCTCGTTTAGAATTCTCGTATATTGCGTAATTCCTTCTGTCGTATCGATTGCGTGGTCTATAAAGACGCGTGTCGCCAATGGGACGCCTGTGGATACAACGGGGAGAAGAACGGAAATGACTAATCTTAGAAACGAGCCTGGAATTGCCTACTCAAGTAGAATTTCAATTAAAACTCGTCTAGTAATTAATGAGATCCGTTGAAAGCGATTAATCATGTTCGGCTTCTTTCTTTTATTGTTAATTATTTACTCGATATACAGGGTGTTCCGTTTAAATGAAAATGGTCCAATGTTTCACGGGCGAAGGAAGCTTTAAACAAGAAACCTATTTTTACAAAAGATATTTGGTTTAAATGGGCAACTTACATGGTGCAAATAATATTGTTGTAAGTAGTGGGAGAGATTTGAAAAACAAATTCATGATAATTTATTGTAATAAAATTAACTCTTTGCGCTCGAGGCGTTTTTTTATAGAATCAAATCGAGTCCATTTTTATAATAAATTTCTGTAAAACCAAAAACTTTGCTTCGAAAAGAAACATTCGCGACTCTATTATTTCAATTAATAATTAACTGTATTTTGACACAAGTAAAATTGAAATTATACGTTCAAAAATCACTTTTAAATTACATACGTCGCCCTAGAGGCGCCACTCGAGCACAAAGGGTTAAATTGGAGTTTGAAACCAGTAGATTTAAAGATTTAACGTTTAGGGTGCTGAAAAATGAGACATTTTTTTATCAATTTCTTAATGACAATGTATTAAGCCGATCTTTATGAAACGTACAGGATCTTTGATTGGTTGTTTTGAAATTGTAATTTATTAACTTCTTTTTTATAAATAATGATGTTTTATATATTCTTGGAAATCTCTAGAATGGATACAGAAAAAAAATAACAGTTTATATAAGTTGCGAAATTTACAAGAAAAAATATAAATCGATAGAAATACAGAAGCAATAAGTATTCGTGCAACTGTTTACTTTTTACAACTTCCAAAAAAAAAAAGGAAATTTACACTAATTTATAAATAATTAATACTTCGTGAGATTTCCTTTTGATTTTATAATTACTCCTACTCTTTTAGGCATTAAATTACGTAAAATAATTACGTAAAGGATCTTTGATTGGCTTTTTCATGATAACAAGTAATTTTTTTCAATAGAAAATTGTGCGTGGAAAGCCACGTATACGTAGAACCTTCAATTTTTGAATTTTGTTCAATTGTTGCATCGTCCAATGTTCCCCACTGTCAGTATTAGAGCACGCATGTAAATATTGTTCAGTTGCAAACAAATCAAGTTTCCTGCACACCGTTGAAGCACAGAGCTTTCTTCTAAAGCCCCCTTGTGGGTTTATAATCGTTAGTCGCGCTACAGGTGTGCGCTTTTCGTCGAAGCCTCTTGTAAAGTTTCCATCTACTTCCGTTGCCCCGCGCCAGCCCTCTCCTACAACCCCTTTGTAACTGCGGCGAGCATGTCTTCCAATCCTTTTCACGCTGCTCAAACGTGAAACCTCAATGCTGCAACATTTGTTTTGGTCTCTCGAAGCCGCCGAGAATGCGTACAAACGTTTAGATTCGTCGTAATTAGATTTTCACTGTACCATTCGCCATCTTAAAATGTTCACTCTGTGGCAAATTGGACATTTTTGGAATGGGGATTCGGAAAATGGAAACTTTAGAAGTCTGAATGTTTTAAAGTTTATACATTGAAGTTTCGAGCGATATTTAAACTGAACTTGAAT
>NC_071982.1:10477681-10479744 GCF_026283585.1 Hylaeus volcanicus
AGTTTCGAGCGATATTTAAACTGAACTTGAATAGATGTTACAAAAAAATTTTCATGCAAAAAGTTTATTTGTTGGTTATTATTTGTAATCACTAGACTGCGGATCTTTATGCAAAATAAAATCTTCGTGCCTACAAAAATTGAACCTAAATAGGAATTTATTTTATTGTGCAAATATTATAACATGTACTTTACTTTCAATCTTTTTTATATTCTTGCATATTGTTTGCATTTTGTAGGTTCCCTGCAAATTCAAATTTCCTGTAAATGCATAAAGATCCGCAGTCTAGTTACAAACAAATAAAAGAACTTGTACGTTTCATACAGATCGGCTTAATACATTAAATCTAAGAGTCCCGAATCTCTTTAAATTTACTGTTTTCAAACACAAATTTAATGCTTCTTATTACAATAAATTACCATGTATTATAGGTCGATGGATTGTAATGGCCATCAGGTTTTGTTAATATAACAAAAATAAGTGAAAGTTGGTAGCTACGAAACCTCGTATATGTATATACAATATACATCCGTTGTAATGTCCAGATTGAGACACGAGTTGTGTGGATAGATTCGTTGTAATGGAGGTCAGATTAAAAAGTTGAAAGGTTAATATGACCAAAATAAGTAAATTTGTTTGTTTCAAAACTTGTATGTCCATCAGGTTGAGACATGGATCGCAAGTGTAGATTCACTATAACGAAGATCAGGTTGATAACTTGGAAAGTTAATATGACAGCAATGAGTGAAATGTGTTGATTCCAAACTTCGAGTATAGGACACAGTGTAATGACCATCAGGTTGAGACTTGGGGTGTGAGTATGGATTCATTAAACTCGGTTTAAGGAGTTTAGTTATTTAGTAATGTTACATTTTCAATCTTTTGAGTCTCGATATGATCTCCATTACAATGAATCTATACTCTCAACCCATATCTCAACCTGATGGTCATTACAACGTATGTTTAAGGAGTTTAGGTGTTTCCTAAAAAAAGGAAGTCCCACTCTTCGAAATCAATCTGCATAATCGTTTCTCCGCAGACATCGAAGTACGTGGCGTAGATCACATCTCGTTGAAACATTGTATTAATTAACCTGGGTTAGAGGTATTCTTAGAAGACGGGGATCGTTCTCTCTGTAAGCATCCCAAGCGTCTGCCCCTATAGTTCATGCACTTTATGCTTCGCGACGCAAAAAAGAAAAAAAGAGGGAAGAGAGGACACGAACATCTCCTTAACGACCGGAGAAACGTAATACGGAAACATGAGGGAACATTGTCGCCCGCATGCGTAGCCAGCATGCGCAGTAGCCCCTGTGTGCGTGACCGCTCACGCATACGCGGTCTTTAACGTCGATACCCCATGCGAAGCGTGAAGACAACGCTTCAAAGGGACCTGGGTAAAAGGAGAAGGCTCGAAGGGGAAGGAAAGACTTCAAGGGGAGCTCCCTTGTCGTCGAGTTGCCGTTTGCCCACGCTGCCTCCTCTCCTCCCCCTTTATATTTAGCGTTAATGATGTGGGAAAACTATAGTGATGAACGCCGGGAAATTGGAGAATTATTCTCCTTATACGGTTGACAAATTTGTGGTTGTACGTATAGAAATGTATTGGTCTGGGTTAGGTCTACTATACTATACTATACTATACTATACTATACTATACTATGCTATGCTATACTATGCTATACAAAACAAAACTATACTAAACTATCATGTCAATACCAGGAAATTGAAGAATTATTCTCCATATATAGTTGAACATTTTGTGTTCTTGCGGTCAAAAATCAATTGGTGTTAGTTAGGCCTACTATACTATACTAAACTAAACTGTACTGTATAATGCAAGGAAATTGAAGAATTATTCTCCGTATATAGTTGAACATTTAGTGTTCTTGTGTTCAAAAATCATTTGGTGCGGGTTAGACCTACTATACGATACGATACTATACTACACTAAACTAAACTGGACTGTCTAATGCCAGGAAATAGAAGAATTATTCTCCATATATAGTTGAATATTTTGTGTTCTTGTGTTCAAAAATCAATTGGTGTGGGTTAGACCTACTA
>NC_071982.1:10479754-10480988 GCF_026283585.1 Hylaeus volcanicus
TTGTGTTCTTGTGTTCAAAAATCAATTGGTGTGGGTTAGACCTACTACACTATATTATATTATACTATACTAAACTGTACTGTATAATCCCAGGAAATTGAAGAATTATCCTCCTTATGCAGTTGAAAAATTTGTGTTCGTATGTATAGGAATCCATTGGTTTGAGTTAAGTCTACTATATTATACTATACTAAACCACCCTGTCAACGCCAGGTTATTGAAGAATTATTCCCCATATATAGTTGAACATTTTGTGTCCTTGTGTTCAAAAATCAATTGGTGTGGGTTAGACCTACTATACTATACTATACTATACTATACTACACTAAACTAAACTGTCTAATGCCAGGAAATTAAAGAATTACGCTCCTAAATACAGTTGAAAACTTTGTGTTCTTGTGTTAAAAAATCAATTGGTGTGGGTTAGACCTACTACACTATACTATATTATACTATACTAAACTGTACTGTATAATCCCAGGAAATTGAAGAATTATCCTCCTTATGCAGTTGAAATATTTGTGTTCGTATGTATAGGAATCCATTGGTTTGAGTTAAGTCTACTATATTATACTATACTAAAGTATTCTGTCAAAGCCAGGAAATTGAAGAATTATTCCCCATATATAGTTGAACATTTTGTGTCCTTGTGTTCAAAAATCAATTGGTGTGGGTTAGACCTACTATACTATACTATACTATACTATACTATACTATACTATACTATGCTATACTATACTATACTATACTATACTATACTATACTATACTATACTGTCTAATGCCAGGAAATTGAAAAATTATTCTCCATATACAGTTGCAAACTTTATCTTCTTGTTTATAAAAATCTATTGGTCTGGGTCAGTTTTGAGTTGATAACTTTATATAATTGACCATAAATTTAACTAAAGTTGAATGTGTCATCCGATCTCGACAACCACTTTGCGTTAAACTGGTGAAAAGTTGTAAATATAACACATTTTGAACAATATCTGCGAATTAACACAAAATTTTTAGTTGTCACACTTAAATTCATTTTCTTCTGACCATTTCCAAAGCTAGTTCCGCTAAAAATGAACCGAAGATCAAAATAAATTCAAGATATTATTAAGAATTCGCGATATTGTAGTCATCCCGTAAAAGAATCAAACATTTTTAATTTAAAATGCAAATTTCGAAATTCCTCCCTCAAAAATTTAAATACCTCAAATATATTCCGCTTTTGTAATCGAACA
>NC_071982.1:10480998-10482121 GCF_026283585.1 Hylaeus volcanicus
TCAAAAATTTAAATACCTCAAATATATTCCGCTTTTGTAATCGAACACAGGCGCATAAAAAAAAAGTAGCAGTTGTAGAACCATTTCTCCGCCTTTTCCAGAACTTCTTTTCTACACTGCTCTGTCTGTTAATTTTTTGCATTCATCAATTAACTTCGGCATTCAAAAATTCAGTTATAGCAATTTTGCGTGAGCGTAATCCAGCCGAAAATGGCACATAATGACATGCTATGCTTGTCTAGTATTTTTCTAATTTTTATATATATATATATATACTTTTTTTATTATCGTGTTTAGTTGTCTGTAAAGTCCATGGCGATTTTTTGTAGGTGGTACATGCCTCCTGAATATATTGGAATGACTGGAAACAAATAACATGTATAGGTCCCTTAAAAAGTGGAAATATTGTGGAACAAAATGGTACCTATATGTAATTCAATAAAAATATACCAAAATTCAAACGTGCCTTTGTATAATTTTTTTCTAAATTTGCCACGAATTTTCTGGACAACGCAACATTTGTTATCAAGAGCATACTGCCCCAAAATGATATATTATTATTATTATTAATATCGAGAACAGAAAAAGGAACCTCGCGGGAATATGTTTAACAAAGCAGAGAGCTGTTCACCGAGGCGGGAATATTCGAGACTGCTCATAAATTTTCATGGATCTTTTCGACCATGTATGTGCTCTATCCACGATGTTAAAGACCACCCTCTTTCAGGCGTGAAGGAGGCCTGAACGTTCTCCTCTTACCACGAGACCTCTTCTACAGATGACCCTCGTGCATCACCCTTTTCCGTGTCGTGCAATTTTTTTTTTTCGCGGGCAACGTCGATGTATTTTTAACGTGTGTTTCCATGCATTCAGAACAACGGGGTTCGTTTCCAACCGCGGGAAATTTATGTCCTTAAACGGTCGTCTCGGGCTGCGAGTAATTTCTACGTTGAAGGGGAAACGAATGCGTCGACTCATAATAACAGTCTCGAGGAAGCCCTGTTGCGAAAGTAAATTGAAAGCACTTTGGAAAGCACTTTCTGAGACAACGTGTCGTATTTGTTTATAAAACGTTCCTTTTTCAATAATGTATTCTGTAAAAACAGTCAAATATCTAGGAACT
>NC_071982.1:10482131-10487773 GCF_026283585.1 Hylaeus volcanicus
TTGTTTATACAACGTTCTTTTTCAATAATGTATTCTGTAAAAACAGTAAAATATCTAGAAACTGTGTTTAGAAACATTTTTATGTTTTATTTATTTATATTTACATTTTCACTGGGAAGGATGTGTACATGTATACAGACATCTTGATTGCCTATGACAAGTAATAATTGTTTTACATTTACAATTTATTTATACGAAGTTTAATTTCAAAAATAACAATCAAAAACTTAAAAGTGGGTGTAGAAAGTATTCGTACACCGATCAATTTCCAAAAAAACTATGTAAAATTGTAATTTATTAACTTATTTTTGATAAACAATGACATTCTACATATTCTCGGAAATCTCTAGAATAGAGTAAAAAAAGAAAAATAACTATTTATGTAAGTAGCAAAATCTAACAAGAAAAAAACAATTAATCGATAGAAATATTGAAGCAATAAGTATTCGCACGACTGTTTAATTTTTAAAACTTCGTTAAAAAAAAAAAAAAAAAGAAATTTCCATTTCCATTTCGCCTTTTTTAAAATTACTTTACTGGAAATTTGATGTTTCTAATTCGTACGAAGCAATAAACTAATATGTTTACGTTGCAAACTCTACTGTAAATTGTTCGTCATAAGAATTGTCCAAATACTTATTGCTTCTATATTTTTACCCACTTTTCGCACTTTTTTTGTTAATTTCACAAATTATATTAACTAGTAAATGTTGTTTGGACTACATCTATCTTAGAGATTTCCGAGAATATGTAAAATATCATTGATTATAAAGAAAGAAATTAAGAAAACTACAATTTCGCACAAAAGTTTTTTGGGAAATTGATCGGTGTACGAATACATTCTACACCCACTGTAAATCGCTGTAACTTGGCCAAATGTCATAAAACCAATGCCTACCGATCCATCGAAAAGCCAAAACGAAGATTTGGAATGTTTATTAACATTCAATTGCAAATGAGTAACTTCCACCTAACAATTCTTTTCATTTTTAATCGATTTCGAAAAGAAGGAGTTTACTCAATTCCACATATATATATTTTTTTTTTTCACCGTTAAAAAGCATCAAGGGAAGTTCGCGTTCGAAACAACTTCCAGTGAAACAACTGTTCCTTAATGTTCGAAGAAGCTATTCAGAAATTTACAAATCAATCCCTTACCAAAGACTTGATTACAAGAATACAACACTCATCGAAAGAAGAATTGAATAAAATATGAAACAACAAAAGAACAAAAACTCACAATATAACGCACGACTTTTACCAAACAGTATCCCAACACTTCGTGACTAGGAGAGAAAAAATAATAATGACTAGACTGAGAACTAGCCATTCAAAAATCACACATGAATACATATTAAAGAAAACAGACCCTCCCCACTGCGACTCCCGCAATAAGGAAATCACAACTGACCACCTACTATGCAGCAAATTCGATCAACAAAAAAGAAGGAAGTATAATTTCAATCCAGAAACAGCTCCAATATCCCAGGAACGTATGCAAAATACCATCAACTACCTCAAGGACACCAAACTCTACAGTAGTATATAGCACCACCAGAAACCCAATCAAATTCGTCGCTAATTACCATGCAGTAGATGCGACGTAAAATAAATCCATATAAAAAGAAAAAAAATTTACGAATCGATTCGTGCACGAACGACTGAAATAAAGTGTCAGTTATAAGGTCGATAATTAGCTGAATAATTAGCCGGAGAGGTGAAGCATCACGAGTTCTGTGACTTAGAAGTAATTGAATGACGTTTCGTTCTTTCTTTTCTTTTTCTAGGGACGTCTCGACGACTGGCGCCGACGTTCCACACCAGGCATGTGAACGATGTTGAGCAAAAGAGGGGAAAAAGGCCTAACCGCAACGATTCCCGCCCACATGATGTTTCATGCAACCGACTACTGTGCACAGTGGGAGCAAACTTTTTCGACCATAAATTGGAACAGCCGATATAATTATAGTTCGGTTCCCTTGGGGAGGACAAACATGATTCCGCGAATTCGAACGGTTCGCAAAGTGACGATGAATATTTCATTGGTAACGGGAGCGATGATAAAAGAAGAAATTGAATTTTCATATTTTTCCTGACAACGTTTTCACCGTATCGATCGGTAATCCTTTGTGGGATAGTTGGTTAAACTTCACTTTGGCGGATCCATAATTTTTCATTCTTTTTTTATAATCAATGATATTTTACATTTTGTCGGAAGTCTCTAAGATAGATATAGCCCAAACAACATTTAATAGTTAATATAATTTGTGAAATTAACAAAAAAACGAGAAAAGTGGGTAAAAGTATAGAAGCAACAAATATTTATACGATTCTTATGACGAACCATTTAGAGTAGAGTTTGTAACGTATACACATTAGTTTATTGCTTCGTACGAATTAGAAAACATTAAACTTTTAAATTTCAAGGAAGTATTATATCTTATAAATTAATGTAAATTTCTTTTTTTTTAAATGAAGTCTTGAACATTACACAGTCGTACGAATACATATTGCTTTAATATTTCTATCGATTCATTGTTTTTTTCTTGTTAATTTCGTAAATTATATAAACGAATAACTATCGTTTGGACTATATCTATTCTAGAAATTTCCGAGAATATGTAGAATGTCATTGTTTATCAAAAATAAGTTAATAAATTACAATTTTACATAGTTTTTTTGAAAATTGATCAGAGTACGAATACTTTCTACGCCCACTGTAATTACAATAAGTTTTGTATTAATACTAGCTGATCCCAACAAACCTTGTTCCTCCTAATTACTATGGTTTGTTTATTCTGCTAAACTTTTAAGAATATTCTAACAGCGATGGCCATTGATTAGACTAATTCTCCACTACAAAAGTAAACAACGAAGTCATGATACACAAAGTTAATTTGTCGAATCGAAACATGAACTTTACTTTCAATCTTTTTTATATTCTTGCATATTGTTTGCATTTCGTAGGTTCACATTCAAATTCCCTATAAATGCATACAGATCCGCAGTCTACTTATGATACACTAAAGTAATACAATTTAGAAAAAGAAAACAGTACAATTTTGGAATATTGCAATTTAATGTGAAGAAAATTGCATATATACTGGAATATTTGAATTTAAAATGTAGAAGATTGCAACTATAGCTAATATTTACACAAATGATCTTAATTCGATGATCAGCACTATATAACAACAAAATGCTCTAGTTTCAACTAACCAATACCTATTTTTGGCACTTGAGGACGCCACGCAATTTTTTTTTCATTTATTATAGTGCGTAGATAACTTCTACATTGCACTGTCTTTGTTATAGAAGTATAAAATATAAAAGTTGAACTTATGATCTAATAACAATCTTTGAGACTTAGTTCTATTTTACTTGTTGTGCTTATGCCTAATATTTTAGTTAGTAATACTTAAAATTATCTAGAAACGCGGTAGCGTCTCGACGCCAAGTACATGAAACATTATACGCCACCGTGTATACTGGCGCTGGCGTTACCACGTATCTTTTATTCGTAAAACTGCGATTCCAACCTAACCCGAAACTGCTGTCATTAATATCTCGTCACGCCTGCTGTATTTTCTAAATCCAAAGGCATTTTTCTAATGTAAATCGCATATAAGCTTTCTAATAAAACCAAAATCAATAAAATCGGTCTATGTACAACTGAGATATCGTAATATCATGTCATGAATCTGTCAGAAATTGTAGATTTTTCTTCTGATTCTGATTCTTATTCTTTTCGTCAACACTTAGCCAATAGGAGCTAAGACCATTCGTCGATTTGTCGATTCTCGGAATCAGTCGGCAAGGCTCGTCGGTCGGAATTGTAATATGGCTGTCACTCATGCCGCTCGTTCATTTCTAACCTGTAACTGTCAGTTTGGATTTGTGACATTTGGTTTCTTGCAACAAGACTTTCTGACACGCATTGTGCGTACTTTTGAAAACTCAAAGGACTGAAACTGGAATTATAATACAATAAATTGTGCGTTATCAATAGTGGATCTCTTTGTACATTTTCCCACTTTATTTATTAACATTTCAATTTGTTACAACAAGACTTTCTGCCTTGCGTTCTGTCTACTTTGGAAACATAAAAGACTGAATCTGGTATTGTAATATAATAAATTGTGCGTTATTCATATTACATTAATTTTATTTGTAAATAACACATACAAACCTTATTTTACTTGCAAATTAATGTAGAGCTGAAAATAAAAATACATTTGTCTTTTATTATAGTAAGCGTAGAGTCTACAATATAGATAATGTGTCTGAAGCCAGATATAGGAAAGAGACCAGCTTCAATTCTTTAAGTTTCTAAAAGTATACAGAACGCATGGCAGGATGTCTCACTGCAAGAAATTTAAATGTTAAAGATGAAGCGAGAAATGAAAAAAAGAAATCAACTATTTGTAACGCATAATTTATTGTATTAGAATAAAGTTCAGAAGTACGCAGAACACGTGGCAGAAAGTCTTGTTGCAAGAAATTCGAATGTTAAAGATAAAGCGAGAAATGAAAAAAGAAATCCACTATTTGTAATGCACAATTAATCGTATTGCAATATCAGTTTCAGTCGTTAGAATTTTCAAAAGTACACACAATGCATGGCAGAAAGTTTTGTTTGCAAGAAATTTAAATAATGAGAAAATGAACAGAGATCCACTATTTGTAACACATAATTTATTGTATTACAATAATCTCCATAAAAAACTTCAAAAAAGTAAAAAAATTACGCCAAGTACATGAAAAAGTGGAGGACTTAAAGAGTAATCATAAAAAAATAGAAAATCCCCCTAAAAAAATTCAAGAAAGTAGAAAAAGAAGTGAAATCGAAATGAACTGCCAGAAGGTGGTTTCCAGCAAAGTGTAAAGGCGACACTGTATAACACAATGAAAAATTCGGTGCTTTCCAACTATGCGCAGCTAAAATGTTGTGTTCAACAGTGCAGACGTTCAGACCCTAATGACAACTCGTGTAAACTGACTGCTCCGCACTTTGGCGGTGAAATGAAGAAGCTAAATAGGGTATCAACCACAAACTGAGACTGTTTAGATATTTGCCTAGATGTCCGTGGCCTGGAAGTCAAATGCTTGGCGTGGCCAGGCAAGGACCAGGGAGGCTTTAAGTCCTCCACTTTTTCATGTACTTGGCGTAATTTTTTTACTTTTTTGAAGTTTTTTATGGGGATAATATATGACTCATTATATTGTTCCGACGGTATGAAGATGCCGCACGACAGTTCCGAGTTACATCGTCGCGACGGTGTGAAGATGTTGCGACGATGTGAAGTTGCGGAAACGAGTTCCCGCGCTTCCGGTTGCCAGCAAGCGGCAAACTTTTAAAATAGAAGAGACCGATTCGAGATCTCAATGAGAGAAGACATTTCGCTACAAGTCTCCAAAATTATCGTTGTATTATCGTTACATTGTTAAAAGTTATAGTTTGTTAATAAACGTTATATTTAGTTTAAATGAATTCTCGTGCTTCAACCCCCCGGCGTAACAATATTATTGGCTTCTCATAACAACATATTACTCTTTATACTCTTTTTCTTTCTCGAGGGTTTTTTCCCTATACAAGGTGTCCCAAAAGTCGGGGAGGAGCCGGAAATGGGGGGTAGCTGAGA
>NC_071982.1:10488173-10494372 GCF_026283585.1 Hylaeus volcanicus
TCTCAGCTACCCCCCATTTCCGGCTCCTCCCCGACTTTTGGGACACCCTGTATAATTGATCGACACAATTTTGTATACCACTAAGGTGTTGAACGAGGCTTGTGCCAAAAGAACTCGTCGAGGTAACAATTAACCAACTTTATTAAACCTAATCGTTAATTCACAATGGTCGACCGTTTCGCTTCGGTTCTTCACGCTGGACTGCCCCAAGGCCCCGAGGAGAAAGTTTCTTCAAGGGCCAGGGAAGCCGCGAAAAATGGTCGCTTCGCTAGTCCCAGGCTTATCTCTTTTTATGACTGTTTTCCGGGGCCATCTGGCAAAGCCGTTCGAACGAGCGTTCGTTGCAACCCTCGGGCTTTCTTTGCTGCGTCGAGCACGCTACAGTGCAGCGGCTACGCCATCGCAGACACTTATTTCTTTATTCAAAATCTATATTTGTGACATCCCTATAACTCTCTCTATATTCGTCCATCCAGATGGAACTTCATATGGTTGCTTTTTGTATTCCCACAGAGAATACAAACTCCTTAATTTGTCTAAGGAATTCATACCGAACGTCTCCTTTTCGATTAAATACTCCTAAAGCATCACTTTCAAATCTATCACACACACACTGTTCTTTCAACAAAATATTAACGTGTATCTGATGTTTAAACAAAAAGAATAAGCCCAGAGTTAAGGGGGTCATCCCGTGTGACGGTTGTTTTTTTTAAGGTTCTTTCAGAATTTTTTACAGCGAAATGAAAAAAAGCACGGAGTTTCCAAATTTTTACTATATATTTATTCGGACTTTAACTGCAACTTTGAATTTTTTTAAGCAAAAATATAATGTGGATCGCGAGATTTATCGCTCGTATGGTACCCACGTAAAAAAAAAAAGGTAAGTGAACGGCGTCCATGATTCCGGCAGACTGGCTAATCTGAAAAAAAAAAACAACAAAAACAAATTGCATGTTAATCTGTAGATGGATGGCTATCGCCGGAACTAGCATTTTTTAAAAATCTTGAAAATTCAATTTTTTCAACTTTTCAACATTAAAATTCATGATTCCAAAATTTCCAAAATTTCATGATCTTTTACGACTACTTATTTATAAAAAAGAAAAACGGTTCAATATTTTTATAAAATCCTAGTTCGAGCGATAGCCATCCACCTACAGATTAACATGCAATTTGTTTTTTTTTTATTTCAGATTAGCCAGTCTGCCGGAATCATGGTCGCCGTTCACTTACCTTTTTTTTTACATGGGTACCATACGAGCGATAAATCTCGCGATCCACATTATATTTTTGCTTAAAAATTTTCAAAGTTCCAGTTAAAGACTGAATAAATATATAGCAAAAATTTGAAAGCTCTGTGTTTTTTCATTTCGCTATAAAAAATTCCGAAAAAGCCATTTAAAAAAAACGGCCGTCACACGGGATGACTACCTTAAGTTAAAACCAACAACAGATCCACGATTCACTATTCTGCTAAAACCATTTGTGCTCTCTAGTTAATAGAATAGCCAGCAGTTGGTAATGCAGACTGTGTTAAAGCCCCGTACCACAGTGCGCGCGCGGTAAATGGGTGTATTTTTAATAGTTTTTTTCGAGCAAACGATGAATGTTTTTTTTTCCATTGATACTTGTATCCAATATATACATAAATAAGACACTACACAAATTTTCTTATCCAAATATTACGAATAGTTTGCGGTGTACGCCGCTACCAAAAGGACACTACCGAAGTTGCTGCTTGGTGGTTGACAACGATTAAGCCATACGGTTCATCTGAAGAAAAAATATATATATATTTATAAACTAGACGTATGGGTTTATAGCATCACGTAGGGAAATTTCGATATCTAGAAAAAAAAAATGGCGGACCAGCGAATTTTATTTCCCATTTTCACAGACAATTGTCATTTTTTATGAATAAAAATAAAACAGAAGGGGACCCTTTATAAAGAAATCCCTACGTGGTGCTGTAAACCTATATGTCTAGTTTATAAATATATATATATATTTTTTCTTCAGATGAACCGTATGGCTTAATCGTTGTCAACCACCAAGCAGCAACTTCGGTAGTGTCCTTTTGGTAGCGGCGTACACCGCAAACTATTCGTAATATTTGGATAAGAAAATTTGTGTAGTGTCTTATTTATGTATATATTGGATACAAGTATCAATGGAAAAAAAAACATTCATCGTTTGCTCGAAAAAAATTATTAAAAATACACCCATTTACCGCGCGCGCACTGTGGTATGGGGCCTTAAGGAATCCTGAGAATGGTAGCTAAGTTTCTGTTCAAAATATCACCAAGATAACAAATAGATAACAAATTTCCTCAACGTTTACACTCCCGTTTTCCAAGCGAAAGTAAACTAGCACCTCGGTTTATAAACTCCAATAAATTTTCGATGGGTCAAAGCGCGCCGTCGATCTTTCCTCCATGAATTTCAAGCGCGCAAGAGGAAGTTGGCGCAACGTAAATGTGTCTTCGGAAAAACAATAGACGCGTTACGGCGTTCGATGAAATCCTGCAGCAAGGCAGTAAACTCTCATGCGTCGGGCTGTCCACCCTCAGGCGTTTGCAACCCCCACCCACGGTTACATTCTATTGTAAAACCAGCAGGCTTTGCACCACGCGTCACGCGTTTCCTGGCCGACTTGGACACGTTCGCGCCATTCCCATGGAAAACGTTAACGTGAATGTATGCTCGTCATGCGAGGGAATAGTTTTATTTCTAATTTAATTAAAAGACCGCGCCGGTTGGAATTTTTCAAGGTGCGAACTCGCGACCTTTTTTTTGGCGAAGAACGGAAAATTTTGGGCTTGAGTTTGTTTGGATAATGGAAGGAAGATACGTATTAATTGCAAGTTCACGTATTAATTGTTTCTTGGAATATTTTATATACCGGGCGTCCTATATATATATATTCAAATTAAATTTTTGACGTCGAATTTTCTTTTTTGAACGAATTTTTATGTGAAAAATATATGAAAAAACGTTTCAAAAACGAAAACACATAGCTATGTAAACCTGGCACCCGACATTTCGAAAATTAATTTTTTTTTATAGAAAACGATAGTGTTTCGTTTGTACTTGATTGTACCACCAATAGTTTTGTTTGTATCTTCATTAATTAATAATTAAAGATAATTTCTTAAATGGTCAGCACCCGATATTGAAATTTTTGAAGTTTGTTTTTCCCTATACTTTAGAATCGTTTGTACCCGTTTGTACCGCTTTTCGTTTCGTTCGTACTTCGATAGTTTAAATTATACAGCAATTGTTGATACGCGTAAGAGAGAAGTTCGTCAATTTTCAATATTTTTAAAATCTGTCTTTTCCCCATTCTGTAGAATCGTTTGTACCCCCTTTGTGCCGTTGTTCGTTTCGTTTGTACCGCAATAGTTTGAATTTTATAGCAATTGTTGGTACGCGTAAGAGTGGAAATCGTCAATTTTCAATATTCTTAAAATCTGTTTTTTCCCCATTCCCCAACAATTGCTTGTAAAATTTAAACTATTGCGGTACAAACGAAACGAACAACGGCACAAAGAGGTACAAACGATTCTAAAGAATGGAGAAAAGACAGATTTTAAAAATATTGAAAATTGACGAACTTCTCTCTTACGCGTATCAACAATTGCTGTATAATTTAAACTATCGAAGTACGAACGAAACGAAAAGCTGTACAAACGGGTACAAACGATACTAAAGTATAGGGAAAAAATAAATTTCAAAAATTTCAATGTCGGGAGCTGACCATTTTTTAATTTTTGTTTTTAATTATTAATTGACGAAGGTACAAACAAAACTATCGGTGGTACGATCAAGTGCAAACAAAACACTATCATTTTCTATAAAAAAAAAATTAATTTTCGAAAAGTCGGGTGCCAGGCTCACATAGCTATGTATTTCTGTTTTTGAAACTTTTTTTCACATACGAAGGTTCGTTCAAGAAAGAAAATTCGACGTCAAAAATTTAATTTGAATATATATAAGACGCCCTGTATATAAAATATCCCAAGAAACATTTAATAAGTGAACTCCTAATGTGGTTTCTTCTCCTAAAACGTTGCAACTCGACCTAACAAAATGCAATGTACACAATGTATTTCGGTTCAGCTAATATTTTAAAAAATTCAGTTGACATGCCTTGCGTGCGTTGGTATGTGTGCAGGTTCAAATAGCTTTGGAAGGAAGGTTTCTTGGGGCATGTGTCGGAATTTTTGTATTTAAAAATATCTTAAATTAACAAAGTTCTGACGTTACAGAGGGGAGAGCGTGGTAAAACGTTGAAAATAAGGCTTTGTTAACGAATTTATTACGAACGAACGGTTCAATGAAACCATTTGAAATTTTGTACACGTTTGTATACATTACCGGGCTTACAGACAATCCTTTTTTTGTATAAAGATTCATTGGTGTCTTTACGCCTATTGAAGGAAAAATTATAATTACCCAAAATGCTCACGGAAAAAACGACAGCGCCATCGACTCTCATAACTTTGTTAATTCAAGATACTTTTAAACACAAAAATTACGACACATGTCCTAAGAAACGTTCTTTCGAATGTCCTTAAGGGGGTATCTTGAATTAGGAGGTCTAAAAAAAGCGGTTTTTCGTGAATTTTTTTAGACTGGAACAAAATAATTTAATTTAAAAGAAATTTTCATTTTCATACATTTTTCTTCTATGCGAACTAAGAAAAACTCGCAGAAATGGCGAAATGTGAAATTACTACAAGTTTGAAAAAAAGAACGAGTTCTTTGGGTGAAAAAAATCACTTCAACTTGATAAAAAAGTTGTTTAAAATTTTAGTTGTGTGAATTTTTTTAGTTCACGTAGAAGAAAAATGTATGAAAATGAAAATTTCTCTTGGTTTTTTTTTTGTGTCACACCAAAATTACGACCTGCATATCGTTCCCGCCGATAGGAGGTTTTAATCACGAGGTGCTCTACAAATGTGCGTCGCAGTCGACTCGATTTGAATATTTCTTGTTGAACAAATTTATGCAGACTACTCAAATATGTATGAAAATTTATTAAAAAGATCGATAGAATTAATTATTTTTTTTCCATCCTAAAAAAATTTACGAAAAACCGCATTTTTTAGACCTCCGAATTCAGGATACCCTCTTAAAAACTCATTACCAGACAATTTTAAATATGGCCCGCCCCCCCCCCCGGCCCCCAAATGCTCCCTTTACTTAATCACCTTCAGGTCAACGATTCTAGAAAGAGAATTTTATTTGCAAGGCAGAAACAGGTTTCAAAGCGACAAAGCCCTAGGTATCAGTAATCACGACTCGCTAAATATAGAATTTATGACTAGACAGGTTGTCTATAGATACAATCGTTTACGCATTCGTATCGAGTAACGGCGATATAGATAATCCAAGAATTGTAAATAACACGCGTTATTTCGTTGTTTGACACCGAGTATGAATAACAAAAAGAGATATTGGAATTTATGCAAACAAATTGCACGTGGAACGCGTCTATTCTTGTCCACGGTTATCCGACGCGAGTCTTTTTTATTTGTGGTTGCGTGACGCGACCGTTTATCCAGACCTAACCCAGACCAAACCCAGATTATTGATATCTCAGATGCAGGATATTCGTCAAACATTCTGTTCTTTATCAAGAAACGGGACTAACCCAGGCCCCAAATAAACCCAGATCTAAATCTCCAAATCCATGGCTAACCTGATCACTAGACTGCGGATCTTTATGGATTTGTAGAAAATTTGAATGTGCAAGAAGCTACAAAATGCAAACAATATGCAAGAATATAAAAACGATTGAAAGTAAACTTTATGTTATAATATGTGCACTGCGGATCCTTGTGCATTTATAGAGAATTTGAATGTACAAGAAGCTACAAAATGCAAACAATATGCAAGAATATAAAAAAAGATTGAAAGTAAAGTTCATGTTGTAATATTTGCAGAATAAAATAAATTCCTATTTAGGTTCAATTTTTATAGGGACGTTCGCGAACATTTTATTTTGCATAAAGATCCGCAGTCTACTAATCGCGCTGAACGTTGATTAGACTTAACCCAGGCCACTTTAGTACAGTAATTTTGTTTCAAGGAGGGAGGACTACCTAGAACGGTATAAAGATTTTGGTATTTAAAAATATCTTACATTCACAAAAAAAATAGTTACTATTTTCAAATCAATTGATATTATTTTTAT
>NC_071982.1:10494382-10510973 GCF_026283585.1 Hylaeus volcanicus
AAGGTTTCTTAGGGCATATGTCGTGATTTTCAGTGTAAAAATACCTTGAAATAACAAAGTCGATTTTATTGAATTATATATCTGTAACGGTGCAGTTTATAATTTTCATTTTTTTTTTTTTTTAATGTTTTATAATTCCAATTATTATAACATATCAAATATCCAGCAACTTTCTAAATTGCAGTTTGATTTAAATTGGAAAAATTCATGTGGAAGTTTGTATGTTTCATTTGAAATTATGTTAAAATTACAAAATTTCGATATCGTTTTTCATAAAACCGGGACGCTCAGTAATTACCATTTTTTTTTTTTTTTTTTAAATGGTTGATAATATCGATTGTTATAACATATCTCAGCAGCTTCTTGAATTGCATTTTGATTTAATTTGAAAAAATTTACGTAGAAATCTGTACGATTCATAAGGATCTGTGTTAAGATTGATATTGTTTTCCATAAAACTGGAGTGGTCAATTTAAATCGAAATAGGCTCGTGCGATTTATATTTAATCGAAGAACAATCAAGCGAAGTTTTGTTAGAACACTCCATTAAATAAATTCATGGGGAACTACCTTAAGGACATTCGAAAAAATATGCTCATCATTTCGTTGCACAGTAACATTTCGTAAAATCCTTCGTTCAAACAGGATATAAACTAATATGTTAACTAAATCTTTTCGAATTATTGTTTTTAAATAACCCAGTTTCAAACAACAATGGCCATCACAAAACTACTTTTTCAAAAACAACTTTTACTTCGTTTATAACAGCTTTTTAATTAATAAAAAATTTTCAATAACTTTTTTTTTTAAATATCTAGTTAATTTTATTAAAACATATATATATGCGTGTTTTAGAAGAAAAGTCTCAAACACTCTTGAAAATATTTAAAGGTTACAATTATCATTTAATATACTTGCAATACACCTGTTTATTATAAAACTTCAAGAACGAATTCTTTTAGTTACATAGCGGGAAGTTTTGTCATCCATATATGGCTATATGGCATGGCCTAATTGATAATACATACCACAAGGACTTGGAGGCCACTTCCTGTGATAACGGCGCTCTAATAACAAACCATGTGTTCCTGATCGCACACACAACTTTCCTAACTTTACATCTTGACTCGTTTTTATTTTAGAAATTGCGATGAGTCAAGAATTACATTATAATTGTTCGAAATAATTGCGAAACTGTTCTTCCAAATGATATCGGATGGAATCAGATCAGGGCACTTCCCAAATAACATTATTTGAAATGTTATTTCAAACAACATGATATTTTACTTTATTATTATTTTCGTCCTTTTTGGAATTTGTAAACCTTATTTACAATATATAATTTCAAATAACATGTTACTTTATTTCATAATTATGTCATTAAAATAAATTGTATCTCTTGCACATTACTTTGGCGATTATTTCTTTCAAATGTGAAATATACAAATAACTAAATGATTCTGAATAGTGATATTATTTTTATTTTAAAATAATTATATAAAAAATCACGCTCCCTAATAAATTATTTCAAATAGTCATATCTTCTTTTTACATCATTTAAAATATGCCGTAAAATATTTTGTAAATAATTCTATTTAATCTAATTTTAATAAATGATTCCAAGTAGTTACTATTTTCAAATGAATTAATATTATTTTTATTTTAAAATAATTATATTAAAAAACATGCTCCCTAATAAATTATTTCAAACAGTCATATCTTCTTTTTATATCGTTTAAAATATGCCCAGGTCTTTCGTAAATAACGATAATTTTGCTATGAGCAAAGATACTCGTAATAATATCTGTCAACATCCCTCGAGAGCTTAAACAAAGGACGAAAAATGTGCGCTGTGATTTAAAAAAAAAAAAAAGGATCGATAAAAGTACATTTAGAACTTGTAAATACTCCGTAAAATTCTCAGGTAAACACGATAAGTAATCAGAAGTTTCTCAGGTAAAGATGATAAGCAATCAGAAGTTTCTCAGGTAAAAATGATAAGTAATTAGAAGTTCCACAGGTAAAAATGATAAGAAATAACAAGTTTCCATTTTGTATTGGAAAAGTGCATAGTTGAGAGGCAGTCTAATACTTCTTTGTAAACAATGAATATTTGCGATAAATACCTATTCCTTCGGGGAAGTTTCTTTTGGAAATTGGCTCTAGATTCATCTACGCAAAGGTTTTTATGGCTCACCTGAAACAAAAAGGAAGATGAATTAAATTATTGCCCAGAAATTGCTCGATATTTTATTTCATAGTTATTTCAAATGACACGTTTTTTTGTTTCATAATTATTTGAAATAATTGTGAAATTGTTCTTCAAAATAATGCGAGGTTTAATTTTGATTAAAAAGCGACGAAGTTGGGATAGCAAACAATTGCACGTTTGTTATTAAAATTCAAGGAGAAATAAATGTATCGACGTTTCTTCAACAAACTTTTCTGTAACTTGTTTTTTTAACTTTCAATTAAATTAATGCTCGGAATAATGTTCTACCTTCAAATGTTTACAACTATTCAATGTACTTGTAATTCAATACTTTGTAATCTAATTGCAATCACAGAATTACATTCTACAATCGTAATCGTAATCGTAATCCTTTGCAATTACATTTTCTAGAAGTAATCGTAGCCAGACATAGTTATATTTCACAATTATATTTCTAAGTGCAATCACGGAATTACATTCTATAATTGTAATCGTAGTTGTAACAATTTGCAATTTTTACTGCGATTAAAATTCGAATCCTGTGCGAGTGTAATAGTAATTGTAGTCGGCCACAGTTATACTGTGTAATTGCGATCGTAATTGTAGTATATACGTTGCAATCAAGTTTTGTCATTTTTAATAATTTGTGAAACGTTAAACATAGCCATGTTTAATGAAACTTATTCAAGCCGAAGGATTTTCCAAACGAAGCTTTATCAATTTAATTTTTCAACAACAAATCATATATACAATTTTCGTTTTTCATCAAACCTGTTCGTCGGATGATACAATTCATCAAACTTATTTCATTATCGTTAACAAACAGATATCGTCATTGTTCCCTTTAATTCTCCTCTCTCAAGGATTACTCGATCATGTTTGCTTGAAAAGTGGAGCAGAAAAATGTGAAACCAACTTCGATTATCAAATCGCCAACGAGACACTGTTATGTTCGCATAAAGTGCCTATTGAGATAGGTATGATCAAATTGCAGATGTTTACGATTCAAAACTCGTGACGTGTGACTCTTTCGCGAATTATGATAGCAATCTTGACAGTATGAATCTAATAATACCGTCCCAAGCATATGGAGTGACGCGAATTATATCACTGGCGAATCAACGTATGCGTTTACATTTACGCTGAATCGATCCTTTGTTTCGATTCTATGTTGTGCTTAGGAAGTTCACGCTGATTCTGATCATTTTAGATATAATCTTACGAATTTTGTACAGTTCTCTGAGACCTAATGCATACACGTCTTGAATTTCCAGTATCCCAGATACTAGACTTAGGAATTATGGTCATTTTAGATAGAATCTTTTGAACTTTATACGCTTCCAAAACCATAAGACTTTTCATTTTCCATTGGGAGAATACATTACAACAGGGCATATATAAGTGTAAAAGCAAATACAGTAAAACCTCCATAAATGCACAAAGATCTCTACCATAAATGCACAAAAACCATTCTCAACATTAGAAGGTATACCGTTTGGAGGGTCTAGGAACTCGATCGACGAGCTTCAAATATAAGACATAATCTTACGAATTTTGTACAGTTCTCTGAGACCTAATGCGTACACGTCTTGTGTTTCTGATATCTCAGATACTAGACTTAGAAATTATGGTCATTTTAGATAGAATCTTTTGAATTTTATACGCTTCCAAAACCATAAGACTTTTCACTTTTTAATTGGGAGAATACATTACACAGCAGGGCACATATACGTGTAAAACCAAATACGGTAAAGCCTCGATAAATGCACAAAGATCTCTACCATAAATGCACAGAAACCGTCAACGCGTCAATGGACCGGTGGAACTTTTTTATCATTAACTTTTTTGTTGTAAAACTTTTGCCATCATATTCCTGACATTTTTCTGATTAAGATAAGACCAAACACGATATAATTCGGACAATATTTACCATTCATCTTTTTTTAGTTAGTGTTTTACGATTGTACGTACGTAAGCGAATGATGCGGGGAAGACCAAAAATAGATACTATTTCTTCAATGACTGCATTCTGATAAATATGTGCACCCATGTTCAAATTTCACCGTTAGGTTTACATTGTGCTGTAAACCATCCATAGAAATTTGACATTCATTTAGATTGTTCTCGTAGTCTCAAGAAAAATTTTATTACCGCAACAATAAAAATATTTCCAGTGTTTACGTGAACCTTCCTGTACATCTAAAAGTTCGAGTCGTTATTTATCCATATCCCTAATAAGTAAATTCGTCCGGGAAATAAACTCATCCTCGTAATAAATCCGGCCCTCATTTGCACGTAGGTACAAATTCTCAAATTGAGGAATTTGGTAATTTGTCGAGGGTCCGATCAGGTAGTCGTCGGCCCGAATTTATTATAATTCGAAGGTGCGATTTTTGGAAGAAGTTTAAGCTTCGCATAGGTCAATATTAGATTTTCTCTTCCTAAAATAGAAAGTTTTTCGTTTACAAAAACCATCGCTGCGCGTATGGGGTTTTTTTTGGTAGACACAAGTGAAGAGGGTGCAGCTGTGTTCCCATCTTGACTTGTTTAGACAAAGTATGGGACCGATAGGGTGGTTTCTGTGCATTTATGGTAGAGATATTTGTGCATTTATAGAGGGTTTACCGTATTTGGTTTTAAACCTATATGTGCCCTGCTGTGTAATGTATTCTCCCAATTAAAAAGTGAAAAGTCTTATGGTTTTGGAAGTGTATAAAATTCAAAAGATTCTATCTAAAATTACCATAATTCCTAAGTCTAGTATCTGGGATACTGGAAATTCAAGACGTGTATGCATTGGGTCTCAGAGAACTGTACAAAATTCGTAAGATTCTGTTTTATATTTGAAGCTCGTCGGCAAACATCAGAGAATATACGATCATGTAAGCACTGCTCGTCGATCGAGTTCCTAGACCCACCAAACGGTATACCTCATAATGGTGAGGATGGTTTCTATCCATTTATAGTAGAGATATTTGTGCATTTATAGAGGGTTTACTGTATTTGGTTTTAAACCTATATGTGCCCTGTTGTAATGTATTCTCCTAATTAAAAGGTGAAGAGTCTTATGGTTTTGGAAGTGTATAAAATTCAAAAGATTCTATCTAAAATTACCATAATTCCTAAGTCTAGTATCTGGGATATCAGAAATTCGAGACGTGTATGCATTAGGTCTCAGAGAACTAGCACATCATAAATGCACTAGTTCAGTCCCGAGTTTGTGCATTTATGGAGACTTTACTGTACCAGGAATATAATTTTATTTTATACAAAGTTTTCGTTCATTGAGGGCAGGGAAGAGGGGAAGTATATTATTTGAGAACTCCTGAGTGTAATAATGGCCAAAGCATGCCAGAAGAATGTCCGATGGGAAGTAGAAACGCGAGCAGACCAATATTATCAACTGCTGCGCCGACGGATCCTCGTGGAACGCCAACAACTTTTCAACTAGTTCAAATATCAAACTTTGTATCTCATCCGGATCTACTTACAAAGACGATGCTCTATAATTATTTCAATCTAGGTATACCTAATTATATACAGCGTAGCGATTAACCGATTCATTACTGGCATTCTATAGTGCAAAAAATCGTTACCCTTTCACAAATCATATTTCACTTTTGTTAGACGTAGAAATGAATTCTGCACGTTTACGTTTACGTTTTATGTTAAATTTACCACTTAATTAGAAAGAAAAGCCATATGAGATTTCGTTTTCTGTTTCGGAGAATACATTCCAACAGGGCACCCATGTTAAATCAAATACCGATGTAACTTGTGCGTTTTACTATTAGGAAGATTGATAGTTGAAATTATGTATCTAGATAAATTGTAATGGCCATCAAGTTGAGACTTATATGTACATAGATACAGTGTAATGACAATCAGGTTGAGACTTGCATAAAAATAGTGGACAAATACTTCTCGATTATAAAAAAAAAAAATAATAGACGAAATTCGATTATTACTAAACTTTGCATATATAGATACAGTGTAGTGACCATCAGGTTGAGACTTGCATCGAAATAGTGAGTAAATACTGCTCAATTATCAAGAAAGATGACATTAAATGAAATTTGATTGTTACTAAACTTCATATATATGTATAGATACAGTGTAACGACCATCAGATTGAGACTGACATGTATACAAATTCATTGTAACGTAAGTAAGGTTGAGAAGTCAAAAGCTTAATAATTTACCCTAATAAAACGATAATTAAATATTTTTACTTACTTTTTGACAGAATTCATTTCTACGCCTAACAAGATAAAAAAAAAAAAGATTGTTTTGCATTTTTCTTGTCCTTTGTATATTAAAAACTAAAATATTTAGAATAATCAGATTTTGAATACCGTTGTTAGGGCGATAGAGGCACATGTGCGCAAGATTCACTTCAAACATGATGTCATTCGGTCAAGTGGAACTCGAGATATCATGGCAATCATTTCAAAAAATATACTTACAAGGAAATCGCGTTAAAAATGTTCATACCAAGTACGTATATTTACGATTGCGATTAAATCCAATCCTCGCTTACTCGCTTGTCGAAAATGAATCTCACTTTTGCACAATTTACGTCGTTGAGAACACTTTGTTAATTTTCCGAGTTCAACAAAATCCATCGGCAAATACATTTTTAAAGACCTACGCTTTGTGAAAATGCAACAAAAAAAGAAATTGGTATCTTGAAATTTCTAGACTAGAATGCCCCCTTAAATACATATGAAACTAATTGTCAATTTTGTTAGTTGTTTATTTCATCGAATTTACATTTAACATAAAAAAAAGGTGATTGTTTTATTAATCCAAAATTCGGGAGGCTCTACTGTATTTTATTTCTACATTTTCGGTTCGACTCGATTTCAGTCCGCTCTACCCTAAACTATGTGAACCTGGCAGCCGACTTTTCGAAAATTAATTTTTTTTTATAGAAAATTATAGTATTTCGTTTGTACTTGATTGTACAACCAATAGTTTCGTTTGTACCTTCATCGATTAATAATTGAAAAAAATTCAAAAAATGGTCAGCACTCGACATTTAGATTTTTGAGAAATCTATTTTTTCCCTATCCTATCGAATCGTTTGTATCGCTTTTCGTTTCGTTCGTACCTCAATAGTTTGAATTTTATAGCAATTGTTGGTACGCGTAAGAGTGGAAATCGTCAATTTTCAATATTCTTAAAATCTGTTTTTCCCCATTCCCCAACAATTGCTTGTAAAATTTAAACTATCGAGGTACAAACGAAACGAACAACGGCACAAAGGGGTACAAACGATTCTAAAGAATAGGGAAAAAACAGATTTTAAAAACCTTGAAAATTGACGAATTTCTCTCTTACGTGTATAAATAATTGCTGTAAAATTTAAACTATTGAAGTACAAACGAAACGAAAAGCGGTACAAACGGGTACAAACGATTCTAAAGAATAGGGGAAAAAACAGATTTCAGAAATCTAAATGTCGTGTGCTGACCATTTCTTGAATTTTTTTTAATTATTAATTGATGAAGGTGCAAACGAAATTATTGGTGGTACAATCAAGTACAAACGAAGCACTATCATTTTCTATAAAAAAAAAAAAATTAATTTTTGAAAATTCGGGTGCCAGCTTCACATATAGTTTCTACCCTAACCCTACCCTACCCCACCGTGCTCAATCCTATTTCACTCTGCTTTACTCGAGCCCGTGTGCTGTCTGTCCTTAACCCGTTCCAGTCACCATTACCCATAAAATTAGGTCCCCCCGTCGAGCATCCGGCGAGACTCCACGCGACAGTGAAATCATACCGAACGCGGAGGAAGACCACGAGGCTGCGGAAGAAACTGCTTAATCCAACCGGAATACTTTCACTTTTTAACCGAGGTTAACACCGAATTCCAAGATTACGTGAACAGGAAGAAATGAAAGTTAAAAGCAAACGGTCGGGGAACGTGGAAATGGTCATAGAAATTCGATGGAAACAGAGGGATATAATTCTCGATCGCAACCCGGAAAAATGGCTTCCTTGAATCTTTTTTACGAGTAAACCGTTAGCGCAAGGTATTCTACAATTTAATGCGTTGATCGCCACGTCACCCATATATGGGTGACGGTGCTTTTCACGGAAGAACTAGAGAAATGAATTACGAAAGTTAAGCATCAACGGAAGTGAATTTAAATGAAATTCATGAATTTCGATGGAGTTACAAAAATAAATACTATGGGAGATATAATGCTCCAAATAATGTTTAATCATGGCAGAAATTTTCAAGAATATTTGTCAGGACAGTCAGTCAGTAACAGAGATTTTTTCTGAGGAATTAAAGAAATTCATTCTGGAGTCATTGCTAACGAAGAAAGTAAATCTGAATGGAATTTATTGATCTGGTTGAGGTTAGAGAAATAATACAGTGATAAATGCTAGATTACACAGATTTCAAATGTCTCGAAACAGAATTTTAACCAGGTTACAAAAATAAATACTATGAGAGATGTTTGATTATGTAGTCTTTGATAGCCCAAATAATTTTTAATCATGGCAGAAATTTTCAAGAATATTTGTCAGGAAGCCAAAGTGTTGACAGAACATTTTTTGATATTGTTTTAACACGTTAATCGTCATGTTCTCTATGTATGGGTAACAGAGATTTTTTCTGAGGAATTAAAGAAATTAATTCTGGAGTCATTGCTAACGAAGAAAGTAAATCTGTATGGAATTTATGAATCTGGGTGAGGTTAGGGAAATAATACAGTGATAAATGCTAGATTACACAGATTTCAATTGTCTCGAAACAGAATTTTAATCACGCAGGGATTTTCACAAGTATTAGTTTGGTAATCAATGTGTTAAGAGGGGAAACCAAATAAGGAGGTCAAATATTAAATATTATTAAAAATTGTTTTTTACAGAGAAGAGTTTAGTTAATATTTGTATAACTTTGGGAATACTTTAGGCATGTTTTAAAGTATATTTAGTAATTTTTTCAATTCACTTCACACAGAAATCTTTGAGATAAGACAGTTATTCCTTATAAGGTCATTTCACGCGGTCTCGGGCACAATTGCAAAAAAATTGTTAACAAAATTTTTGTTTGAACTGAGATTATTTTTACTCGATACTTTAATACCTTTACTATAAGGATATTAAAGCTTGTTCTCATCCGTTGGCTAGTTTAATAATTACAACTTTTAGAAAAAAAAGATGACAGAATTTCAAACAGCTGTAAAACTGAGAATTTAAAACAAATTTTCAAAATGTTTCGAAATACGTTCAAATACCACTAAAGACCAGAACATATCCCAATTTCATCAGAATTCAAGATGTTACTTCAAAAAGTGCTCGAATCATGATAATACAGCAGGGTACAGTAAAATATATCATCATACAGTATAGTATACTGAAAAATACAGTATAATATAATATGATATAGCATAATACATAGCAATGCAGCATAATACACCATTGGATTAAAAAATACAGTGTAATACGCCATTGTATTAAAAACTACATTATAATACTACATAATAATGGAAAATACAGCATAATACTGAAAGATATAGTATAATACACCATTGTATTGAAGAATACAGTGTAATACACCATTGTATTGAAGAATACAGTGTAATACACCATTGTATTGAAGAATACAGTGTAATACACCATTGTATTGAAGAATACAGTGTAATACACCATTGTATTGAAAAATGCAGTATAATATAGTATATTATAGCATAATATTAAAAACTACAATATAATACAGTATAATACTGGAAAATACAGTATAATAGAGCAGAATATTGGAAAATACAGTATGACATAGCGTATCATAGTATAATATTAAAAACTACATTATAATACTACATAATAATGGAAACTACAGCATAATACTGAAAGATGTAGTATAATCCAGCATAATACTGAAAGATATAGTATAATACGGCATTGTATTGAAAAATACAGTGTAATACACCATTGTGTTGAAAAATGCAGTATAATAGCATAATATTAAAAACTACAATATAATACAGCATAATACTGGAAAATACAGTATAATAGAGCAGAATATTGGAAAATACATTATAATACAACATAATACTGAAAAATACAGTGTAATACACCATTGTATTGAAAAATGCGGTATAATATAGCGTATCATAGCATAATATCAAAAATTACAGTATAATACTGCATAATAATGGAAAATACAGTATAATACAGCATAATGCTGAAAAATATACAATGATACAACATAATACAGTTTAATACAGAATAATACAGTATATAACAGAGCACAATACAACATCAAATACATTCCATGCAATTTGTATTTTATTTAAAACAATCTTCTAAACATTCTAAATATTCGATATATTCTCTCTTCATATTTGTAAATGTATTTCCGTCTCATTCTTTAAATCTCTATTTCTCCCCTCTTCGTTTATGCGAATCTAAGTCCATGGACGAGTTTTGAATCAATGACACGACGGTGTAGTAACAGCTTCCTGTGTAATAATACGCGGAAATATGTTTGAGAACTATTAGATTTACGATGTAGTAAAGTCGTGCGGAAGCCTGAAAGAAATTGTCGCATGTGACGCACCGTGACGTTTTCACACGTAATACTTTTTGCGTTAAGGAAGAGAAAATAACCTGAGCGTTGTATGCATGTACCGGAGTGAAAAGTTGACAAGTTTTTCTTTTTCTTTTCTTTTTTTTTTTTATAACTTTCCTACCATTACGTAGGCCAAAGAGAAAAAGGTTGGCGTACTCGAACAAGACCTGAAATTTATTTCTCAGGGATATGAATCGAAACTAAGACGATGTTCGATAATTTGTTTGTTTTAGCACATTGTTGACCGGTCAAACTGCACTTAATGCACTTGCATTATCTATTTCAATTTATGAAACCCAGGACGATATAGAATATTGCAAAAGCGTTGCTCGTCGCGTGTTTAGTTTTGAAGGTATTTGATTCTTTTTTAACAATACAATATACTTTTCTCAGTATTTAGACTTATACATTCGATTACGAAATAATAATCGGTGACATAAAGTCGTTTCTGTGTAAAATTGCCGGTCAACAATATGTTACCTTTAATTATATGATAATAATAATTTAAAAAAATAGTGTATAATTATTCGACTAGTTTCTTTTGATAAGAATTTTGTAAACTAAAAAAATATACTTTTCCCAGTATTTAGGTTTATATCACATTCGATTACGAAATAATAGTCGGTGACATGAAGTCGTTTCTGTGCAAAATTGCCGGTCAACAATATGTTACCTTTAATTATACGATAATAATAAAAAAATAGCGTGTAATTATTGTGCCAGTTTCTTTTGATAAAAATTCTGTAAGTTAAAAAAAAAAAAAAAAGTGATATGTAGAAAATTTAATACAGATTCTTTGCAAAAGATATTCAAAATTATTATCTCTTTTAAATAATAAGTTCTTGAGAATTAGTTATTAAGCAGAGATTGAAAAATTGAAAGTGAATAAATAAAATGTATAAAATTATCAATTCACAGTTTAGAATATGTAATTTAATTTTCTCTTCATTGGTTTCTATTTATTCCGAAGAGAACAGTGACAAGACACGAGACAATTGGAACAGTTTACCCTTTGCAGTCCTATGTCGAGTGAAAGTCGACAAGAATTTATCGATATCAGAAAATCAAGGAGTTAAAAATCTGTAGCCATGAGTTTTTTGCTTACTGATTATAAATCCTAAATCTGATCTTAAAAATTGAACAAGGTGAACAAATATCGAATTTTTAAAAATAATTTTCACACAAAAATCACTATTATTCTATGTTTCTATTTTCCAATTTTTAATTAATTACAAATCGGTAAACTGCAAAAGTTTATAGAAATTTATATTTTCACAGATAGATACAAAAAAAAAAAAAAAAAAAAAAAATTGAAACTTAAACGTGAGTATATACCTTTAAGTATAGTACATTTATATATTTTAAATACATAATATTGGGTTGTTCAGAAAGTTCGTGGCAATTCTTAAGAAAAATTCAAAGGCACGTTTGAATTTTCATATATATTTATTGAATTATATGTATAAGTACCATTTTGTTCCACGACCTTTCCACCTTTTAAGGGATGCATCCATGTTAATTGTTTTCAACCATTTCACTATAAACAGACGTGTAGCACCTACCAAAACTCAACATGGACTTTCCAGGCAAACTAATACGTTTCCATATTTGTGTAACATTTTAATATATTTTGTGTTTCTGCACCGTCTCCTAAATTTCTTCGTATTTCCATTCAACCAAAATGCGTAAATATTCCCTCTCTAAAAATCAATGTCAAAGCACATGTACAAAAATACATACATAAAATAAATAACCGAACAGATACTCGTGTGTGTAATCGCTATTGTTAATTAAATTACGCAACAGGCAAGTGTACTCGTACGGAGTACAGACTTAGTTCGCAACATGTGAGGTAACATCATGCATGGGAAGACATACCCTTTCACTTTAGCATTTCACTCTCACGGGGCTGACATGAGCTACAAGCGACGGCACGAGCCAACGCTTAAGTGAATGTGTAAAAAGTGGTTGTGGAACACGTACATTACATGTACTCGATCGACTCAACATTTTCAATTTATCGATGGACAAGTAGGGTTATCACAGTAGGGTGGTTCTTGAAAGGGTGACTGTTAAATTTTAATGCTACTAGGGATCAATTTTTAGACATTAATTTTCTGCCTTCGCGTTTAATTATTTACAATTGCAATTTAATTAAACATATTTATTTATCGTTTTGTTAGGTTGAATTTACAACATTCTGAGTTCTCAATGTAATTGAGAATATAATGTAATGTACGTTATAATGAATCTGTCTACATGTTAGTCTCAACGATCAACCACAGTAGGGTGGTTCTTGAAAGGGTGACTGTTAAATTGCAATTTAACTAAACATATTTATTTATCGTTTTGTTAGGTTGAATTTACAACATTCTGAGTTCTCAACGTAATACGTACGTTACAATGAATCTGTCTACATATTATCACATATCTCATGTCAACCTGATGGAGATTACAAAGTATCTACAAGATATTGTCTCAAAATAAGCAACTCGGTCGGGACCCCGGCGATAGTCTCACTTCTTGTCGGATCTCTCACTCGGCGTGCGACTTCAAATAAAAAATTGGGGATAGTGAGTTGCTTATTTCGAGGCAGAAAGCAGTTGCTTATTTCGGGACAATACTGTATTTATACGAAGTTTAGTAGTAATCAAATTTCGTCTATTATCATATTTCATTTGATAATTTAGAAGTACTTCCTCAGAATTTCGATGCAAGTCTCAACCTGACGGTCATTACTAGACTGCGGATCTTTATGCATTTATAGGATATTCGCAAACAATATGCAAGAATATAAAATAGATCGATAATGAAGTTCATGTTATAATATTTGCAAAGTAAAATAAATTCCTATTTTAAGATTTTATTTTGCATCAAGATCCGCAGTCTAGTCATTACAATGTACTTCCATATACCAAGTTCAGTAGCTCACAAACGCTTATTATTACCTCTCTAACAGATTACAAGTGTACTTGACAATTATTAGGTGCATACATTAACTTTCGGCCCTCACATTGAATTATTTACAACTGCAACTTAAAGACTGAACCTTCAGCAACAACTTTTTCTGTATTATGCATTATGTATTATGTATATAGCAAAATGATCTCTATGTAGATCCTCTGATTGCATTAAATGGAAGAAAAAAATTATTTATAATTACTAAATAGATATGTTTAGCCACCTTTTAGTTTTACTATTATACTATATGTATTCACTTGGAATTTGTGAAATTTTTCTTTATAAATAAATGTTTCTTTGTTTACCTTTTATTTACAGATTACAAGTATTAGATTACAAGTATATTTGACAATTATTAAGTGCATACATTAATTTTCAGCCTTCACATTGAATTATTTACAACTGCAACTTAAAGACTGAACCTTCAGCAACAACTTTTTCTGTATTATGCATTATGTATTATGTATATAGCAAAATGATCTCTATGTTGATCCTCTGATTGCATTAAATGGAAGAAAAAAATTATTTATAATTACTAAATAGATATGTTTAGCCACCTTTTAGTTTTACTATTATACTATATGTATTCTCTTGGAATGTGTGAAATTTTTCTTTATAAATAAATGTTTCTCTGTTTATCTTAGAAAGGCACAGAATTAATTTCTACATCCAATAGAAATAAAAAGTGAACATTTGCTTTATTATTCTACTTTATAAAGTCCCACGTTTTGGTTAGATCTTGACGAAGAAAGTCGCAGGTTTGGGTCAGCTCTCTTATTAGAATATTAGGTCAGGATTTAAATTTCATACCAGTTCTGTGTTAGATCTTGCCAGAGTCTCGATGGAAATTATAAAAGAAATAAAACATGCCCCTTTGCGTCTATTCTGAAGTGAAATTGTCCCTTTTTATCTGTCTAGGTCTTTTGATTTATAGTCTACCCTAGTTTAATACAATTCATGTTTAAAAGAGAAACGAATAGAATTCAAATAGAAAACAGATAAACTGTGATGATCATTGAGTCCTTATCAAATATGAGTAGACTGCGGATGTTTATGCATTTATAGGATATTTGAATGTGCAAGAAACTCAAAAATGCACACAATATGCAAGATTATAAAAAAAACGTTGAAAGCGAAGTTCATATTAAAATATTTGCAGATTAAGGGGGTATTATCGTCTAAAAACTTCAAAAATTCGATTTTTTTTTGCATTTTCTTATCATTTGGGGTTTCGAGATAGTGCCTCTAAAATATTAATTTGAAATTCGTAGAGCTCTCACAGTTACAGAAGCTTAAAGGCTGTTCACCAGTATTAGTGCTAAATGTATAGCAAACTTTAAACGCGTTTTTCTCGAAACGACATTTTTCAAGTCGGGCGCACGTTTTTCTCAAAAACTATTGGACCGACTGACTTCCGGTTTTACACACAATTCGAGGACACCATCACCTATGATCTGAACTAGAATTATACCGATAGCTTGAACGTTTTAGCCCTGCTCTCATATTTTAGTTGACAATTTTTCGGGAAAATTAAACCTTACTTTTCAAACAGCTGCGATTCCGATACAAAATTTAGTACTTACTTCATTCTAGTTCAGACGATAACTATATTCGTATAGATTGAACAAAAATTTGTTTTTCTGTCTCAGACGACTAGAACCGCCACAGCCTGTGCGGCCCGATTGAACGAGCGTCTCACGCCACAACCTGCATAACAGCGCATAACTTGTATAGATTTCAATCAAGTATTTCATAAAAATTTGTGTTGTTAGTTGAAACGTGTTTTATTATGCATAAAAAAACCCTGGTACTGTAGGTTTGATAGTTTTCGCAAAATTAATTCCTAAACATTACTGAAAAAACAAACTTCTAGACGATAATACCCCCTTAAACAAATCCCTATCAAAGTTCAATTTTTATTGGTACGTTTGCAAAGATTTTATTTTGCACAAAGATTCGCAGCCTAATTATGAGACTTTAGCCTATTCTCGTTATTGTTGTCGATTGGGGCAATGGAGAATCTGGAGCAAAAAAACGTGGTCATGCAGGAATAATACAGTTGGAGCGTACGATACGAGCCATTACGTTTCCAATTAACGAGATTACCTCGCATGAAAACCCGTTTCTCCACCTATCGTACCATATTTAGGAGCGGCGTCGTGTGTACGCGCCTTAACCAGCGAAAGTGTCTTGCTATCGAGCTTCAAAACGCGCGTACATGCCACTTACCGGCTCCGCTTGTGTCTTACGTAACCGCCTAGAGGTAAGAAAGCCAATTACGCTTTGTTCCACGCGTCCAGGATCATTGAGTACCTCGCGTTACATTTAACCGAGGTTCGATTCGACTGTGGGAAAGTTATTGCGGTACACGCGCACTCTACATGCCTCTTGCCAAACCTATACAAAATGGCTTCTTGTTGAAATTTATGTACGCGTAACCGTGCAAAGAAGAAAAAAGTAATTAAAAGGACTGTTCTGATTTAGTCGGTTTCAAAAGAGGATTTTTAAAAAATTGCATTTCTAGAGTATTTAAATTGTTAAATACTATTACGTATTACTATTAAATAATACGGAAAAATAATATTTTTTAAATATTTAATATATATGCTTCCCATTGGTCAAATTACAATTGAAAGTCAGAGGAACGTATGTTTAAAAAAAATAAACATCATTTGTGCAAATTGTTTTTAGACAATTCTAGAGTATTCAAATTATTTAAAACTATTAAATAATACGGATAAATAATATTTTTTAAATATTTAATATTTATGGTTGCCATTGGTCAAATTACAATTGAAAGTCAGAGGAACGTATGTTTAAAAA
>NC_071982.1:10510983-10512757 GCF_026283585.1 Hylaeus volcanicus
CAATTGAAAGTCAGAGGAACGTATGTTTAAAAAAAATGAACATCATTAGTGCAAATTGTCTTTAGACAATTGTAGAGTATTCAAATTATTTAAAACTATTAAATAATACGAATAAATAATATTTTTTAAATATTTAATATACATGCTTACCATTGGTCAAATTACAATTGAAAGTCAGAGGAACGAATGTTTAAAGAAAATGAACATCGTTTGTGCAAATTGTCTCTTTTTATCTGCCTAGGGACTTTGATTTATAGTCAACCGTAATTTAATACAATTTATGTTTAAACGAGAAACGAATAGAATTCAAATAGAAAATAGAAAAACTGTAATGGCCATCAGGTTGAGACTCGAGTTATGTATGTAGACTTTTTGTAATGGGGATCAAATTGAGAATGGAAGGTTAATATATTGGCGATAAGTGAAATTTGTTGAATACAAATTCATTGTACATATAGGTATGAAATTGTGAACATTGAAGGTTTCTCTAACGATAATGAATGGAATTTGTTGGTTCTTAATCTTCGTGTATGTAATCAGAATACATTGTAATGTCCATCAGGTTGAGACTTGTATAAATATAGATTCATTGCAACGTATCTTAAGTTTAAAACTTAGAAGCTTAATAATTTAACCTACTAAAATAATAAACAAATATTTTTACTTCATTTTTTATAATTACAATTATAATCGATTGAATATAAATCCAAGAAATTAATTTCTACGCCTAATAATTTTATTTTCACTTTCTATGACGCCTGAAATATTAAGGAATTCAGCTTTTGAATGGCGCAGTTTGGAAGCATCTCGCGCACATTGGAAAATCGACCGTTCAATTCCGGGAAAACCGGTTTTTCTCAGTTCAGAGGAAACCTTGGTCGCTTAAGCTTAAACATTCTGCGTGTCATCGAGGAATGCGAGCCCCTTACTCGAAAGGAAAAGGTCTAGAAAAACCCAGAGGAGGCCCCCCAGAAAAGGTTTCCCAGATGTTCCAAAAGAATCCAAACGGAAACCGTTGCGAACCATTTCCAGGTCTACATGGGGCCCAATATCACCGGCTGTGAACCTTTCCTCGAGGAACACGACCCAACTGTGCAAACGTTAAAAAGAAAAAAACGTTCCTACGATTTTCACGAGAAAAATCACAAAAGAAAATGATACATTTTCAACTAAAATTAAAAGTCTTTCATTTGTAATTCGTTAAATTTCGACCATCTGTGTACAGGGATGAGGAAGCAATTCTTGTCTAGATTATACATAGGTATACTAAAATTTCAAGTAACAAATACAAATGACAAGCTCCAATAAAAATGACAATTTCAATTGTGATATGAGATATTCCGTAGTAAATAGATATCAGAATATTATGTATAAATTCTTTTATATGAATAAGAATTATTGCATGGTAGATTAAATGAACGTTTTAAATAAATTACTGTGTATAAATGTTATTCGTCGTTTATACTAAAATTTCAAGTAACAAATACAAATGAAAAGCTCGAATAAAAATTTAAATTGTGTAATGAAATATTCCGTAATAAATAGATATCAGAATATTATGTGTAATGGTTTTATATGAATAAGAATTATTACACGGTAGATTAAATGAACGTTTTAAATAAATTACTATGTATAGATGTTATTCGTCGTTTATCACTCAAGTAAACTATGAATAAGAATTAGTATATGGTAGATTAAATGAATGTTTTAAATAAATTACTATGTATAGATATTATTCGTAGTTTATCACTCGAGTAAACTATGAATAAGAATT
>NC_071982.1:10512767-10517373 GCF_026283585.1 Hylaeus volcanicus
AGATATTATTCGTAGTTTATCACTCGAGTAAACTATGAATAAGAATTATTATACATGGATGAGAAAGCAATTCTTGTCTAGATTACATGTATATTAAAATTTCAAGTAACAAATACAAATGAAAAACTCGAATAAAAATGACAATTTCAATTGTGAGATTAAATATTCCGTAATAATTAGATATCAGAATATTATGTGTAATGGTTTTATATGAATAAGAATTATTACATGGTAGATTAAATGAACGTTTTAAATAAATTACTATGTATAGATGTTATTCGTCTTTTATCAGTCGAGTAAACTATTAGGTAGACCAAAAAGTAATGTCGTTTCTTTTACATTAAATTCAAACTTTCCAATAAATTTCTACCTTTCATTCATTATATAATCGCCCTCATTGTCAGCAGCCTCTTGTCACCTAGTGTGGAAAGTTTTAATGCCAGAAATAATCAATGAGCTGATAAATGATAAACAAGTATTTAAGATGGCAAAAACGATATTACTTTCCAGTCCACCTAGTATGAATAAGAATATAAAACAAATCTAGGTTCAAGTGCTGCATCGAATAAACGTTTCGTATAAATCGCTGTGCGTAAAGGTTATTCGTTAATTATTGTTCAAGCATCGTTATTCCCTGCGTTTTGCTAAGGAGTAGTTTATTATTTGCTGCAGGACTCAGGTAGGTGTAGCCTCAGGTAAAATTGCTGTAAAAGCTATTGAAATCGAACGCGCCCTTCCCTGAAAGAGGTAGTAAAATATCGAATACCTGTGGACGAAGGAAAAAGAAGAATGACCAGGTAGACGGACGATTTCGTTGGATCATTTCGAAAAGCGCAAAAGTAATTTCGTATACGTTTGCAGGCCTAGCTTAAGACCTGTTGGACACATTTCCCGTTATCCAAACGAGTTTATGTAGTATTACAGGAATTAGCTTTGTGTGAGTGAGAATACTCTAAGGGAAGAGATGAGAGAAATTTCAAACAAACGAAATTTCAGACTTAGAACCTAACAGAGATCCGTGGATTTATTTAACACGTTGATTGCCACACTGATTCACATGGAAACGTGTACAAGACTGTAATTTTGTCTCGAGACTGTTGGGAATTATAGAATCTAACATTTGTCGTATTACCAATTTTTATATCCCTGTACAAATTTACGAACTCTATCTAGATTCGTTTTTATTAACACTCAGTCCTTAAAATTAATCGTTGAAGTTCCTCAGTGAAAAGCTCTGTCACCCATACATGGGTGACGTGGCGTTCAACGTGTTAAAGAAGAATTATAACAAAACCTCACTTGATTGTTATTTGATTAAGGGGTTAGTCGCAATCAGGAAAATGAAAACGGACACTTTCTTGTGTGTTCTTTTTAAGGTATTAAATAATAATTTCTATTAATGAAATTTAGATATATGCCAAAATATATCTTTAAGAACAATGAACAAATTTTTGTTTTAAAAAAAGGTTAATTCATTTTGTCATACCAGGCGATGGTGTGGCCATGATGTATAGAAAATTTGATGTTATAAAAATCGATGCTATAATTCATTACACAAAAAAAAAAGTAACAATTATTGACCGCGCCGTTACTGACATATAATTAATTAAAATCTGTAATCTGAATTTTGAGAGTATATTAAGTATGTTTTAAAGTACATTTGGTAATTTTTTCAATTCATTTCACACAGAAATCTCTGAGATATCGCGTCTTTTTTTAAATAATATTTCTTGTATTTCATGTATTTCTTGTAAACAGTTGTATTTAACTAGCACATATATTAAAATAATTTCGTTTTCGTACATTTTAAATAGTTAAATAAATGCCTTCGACAAAGTTGCATTAGAAGAATCATTTATATCGATATCTAATAACTGACAATAACATATGTTTAATGTATACCTTGATATAATAATATTTAAAGCTTTGATTTTTGTAGCCAATCTGTAATAATTTCGCAAAAACTTTTCGAGGAAAGTGAAAGCCAATCTCTACGGGAATTCAGTAAAAAGAAAATATCGATATTCTCGTTATGAGACATTCATTGGCCGATTAAGCATTTCCTCAGCCAGTGGTTTAACGATTCTCCAATGTAACGGAAACTGATTAATCGCGGTTAGGTAACACGCTAACGACGACACATTAATCAATAATACTGTACACAATCATTTTAACTGCCCATAATTTCAAGCAATTAGCGCTGCGCGTGTGAAATTATCAAACTCGCGTTGTATGACAGATTATGTTTAATAAAAAGAAATTCTATCCCTTCTGCTTTTGAAAAATTCATTTCTAATCGTCTGCAAAATTACACATCACTGGAACTTTGAAAAAGGAAAAAGGTAAATTGAAAAAATTAACAAGTGTACTTTAAATCATACCTAAAATATTCTCAAAGTTAAATAAAATATTTCATATTTTTCTCGGTAAAAAAAAAACATAAAGAATACATATTATTTGTCCTCCTAATGTGATAAATACTTCAACGATTTCAATGTGAAATAAATTGAAAAAATTAACAAGTGTACTTTAAATTATACCTAAAATATTCTCAAAATTAAACAAAATATTTCAAATTTTTCTCGGTAAAAAAGAAAACATAAAGAATATTTAATATTTGTCTTAATGTGCTGTATACTTCAAAGATTTCAATGCGAAGTAAATCGAAAAAATTAACAAGTGTACTTTAAATCATATCTAAAATATTCTCAAAATTCAACAAAATATTTCAAATTTTTCTCGGTAAAAAAGAAAACATAAAGAATATTTAATATTTGTCCTAATGTGGCAAATACTTCAATGATTTCAATGTGAAATAAATGGGAAAAATTAACAAGTGTGCTTGGACACACCTAAAATATTTTGAAAGTTAAACAAAATACTTCAAATTTTTCTCAGTAAAAAAGAAAACATAAAGAATACTTAATATTTGTCCTCCTAATGTGCCGTATACTTCAAAGATTTCAATGCGAAATAAATTGAAAAAATTAACAAGTGCTTTAAATGTGGGTTTAACAAACCCACGGTTAACTATCCTCATTGCCAATATAGATACACTCCTAGTGAACCCAAATCAAGCTTCGAGTTGGGTCTACTAATGAAGTTACAATTTTTATTTAGTAATTAGTAGTATTTAGTTTCTCGCGATTTTCTCGGAAAATAGAACATTAAACCCTCGATTAACTATCCTTGTTACGAATATAGACTCCTAATGAACTAAAACCAAGCTCTGGGTTCTATCGATGAAATTACAATTCTTATACTCCATCGATTGCAAAGCCGTATGTATGTTAATCCGACAATTCTTACCAATTGCTTTCCAAGAAAAATCGTACGACTTTCCACGTAACGTAAATCACGTGACAGTGTCTCGTTACGCTGTCACGTAGGGTATTATATCCTCGCTTTATGAATGAAACGATTCTATAGGCTTGACTGCTAGTTATCAGAAATTCTGATCCATTTTATACGAACAACACATATTTATATACACCTGTTACATAGATACATAACTGTTGCCACTTTACCTTTAAGTATCAGATGAGTGTCTTGGATTTCCAATCGACATTTCACCCTTTCTTTCCACGACAGAATGTTGTAAATATTCTAGACGTGTGTTTTAATAATAATTGAAACCACAGTAAGTAGCTTTTAAAATTTAGAAAAAGCCAGATTGTAATTAATGTAATATTAAAATTATCCGAGGAATCCAGCTTTAAATTTCATTATCCCAATAATGGACGTGAACAAAAATTTTCAGAAATAATTTAACGTCCCTTAATCGATTAAGTGTAATTGTTAATAACCCTGAGTTGGAGTAGTTTATATTTTTACAATAAATTTCCGCGCAATAAAAAAGTGATTCTAATAAAATTCTTGGATTCGAAACAATGAAACATATGGTAATAATAGAAACGTTTAACATATCTCCACTTTATTGAATCAATTATATGAATTGCTCACTTGTGTATAGAATATTTCTCTGTAAGTCAAAATTTTGCTTGGCGAACTAACATTATCGAAAAACCTTCATAAATCGAAGATTTCGTAACTCTAAACGTGGCCCAAGCGTATCAGTTTCAAAAAATTCCATTTCCACGGTTAAATTGTTCGACAGAATTTTAATCGTGTCCTCGTACAGGAATCGTCGTTGTCCAAGGTTCTCACTTCCTCCCCCTGCCTTTCCTTTCATTCTATTCGCCTAATCTTTCTCAACCAGTGGACGTTCACCGTCACGAATCTCGCTGCAAGAGAAATCAATGCGCGACCTCCATCGACTAACGCACATTATTATTCCTCTCCAAAATGATTCATCGAGGCGAGCAGAAGAGTTAGGTGTGCTACTCGATTAGTATACCCAACCGTTGTACGTGCAAACTCTCTCTACAAATTCTTCTAACGGGCGAAACCACATTAGGAGGACAAATATTAAATATTCTTTATGTTCTTCTTCTTTACCGAGAAAAATTTGAAATATTCTGTTTAACTTTGAAAATAGTTTAGGTATGTTTCCAAGAACACTTGGTAATTTTTTCAATTTACTTCGCATTGAAATCTTCGAAGTATATGGCACATTAGGACAAATATTAAATATTCTTTATGTTTT
>NC_071982.1:10517383-10518392 GCF_026283585.1 Hylaeus volcanicus
ACTTGTTAATTTTTTCAATTTACTTCGCATTGAAATCTTTGAAGTATCTGCCACATCAGGACAAATATTAAGTATTCTTTATGTTTTCTTTTTTACTGAGAAAAATTTGAAACATTTTGTTTAACTATGGGAATGTTTTAGCTATGTTTTAAAGCACACTTGTTAATTTTTTCAATTTATTTCGCATTGAAATCATTGAGATATCTGGTGTTTCCGGTGCAAACATTAACCCTTCACAAGGAAGGCAATTTATATTAACGAAATAAAGTAATAACATTCAATTTACAAGCATGGATCAAGTTTTGTGCGATGAACCCTATTTTCAATCATCAGAATCGTTTAATTTTCGTCATTAGTATGCTTCGAAGCATAGTTCGGTCGATTTAATTTCAAACGAAGAACTTTTAATAAAAAAAGAACTTTTATAAAATAAAATTTGATTTGGAATAAATGAACATTTCTGTCGCAGAGAATGCGTAAACAAATATTTTTCTGACGCACACTTTTGAGATTCAACGGTGGCTGAGAAACATACTTGATTTACATTCTCAAAGACATAAAAGCGGGAGGACTTAAACAGCACGCCGAGAGCTACTATTTGAGATATGACTCATTAAAAAAGCACGTCTCCACTTCTGAGCTCCTTCTTGTTAGTGCAATCATCTCTGGATATGGTTAAGTTTTAGCTCGAGGCCGAAGACTGCAAGTGAACGCGTAAGTGTCGTCAGTGTTAACCTGTTGTGGTCCTATGTCGGGTGAGACTCGACGAAAATGAACCGAAATCCGAAAATTCCAATAACCACAATTTTCCAAACTTGGAGATCTTAAACTGATGTTTCTAACGATTTGTGGCAGTTTAACTTTTTTTTTTAATCGTAGTTTTTTTTAGGATAACGCTATTACACGATAATGAATGCAATTTAACATTTTCAAACAGTTTTTAAATTTCTTTGTTTAACCTAAAATTTGATATTCAAGATGAAAAATTGTTTATCATTTTGAAGAAAAC
>NC_071982.1:10518402-10519464 GCF_026283585.1 Hylaeus volcanicus
TTGAAGAAAACGTTATTACGCGACAATAAATACAAATTAAAATTTTCAAATTTTAGATTTCTTTATTTAGTCTCAAATTTGTTTATCATTTTGAAGAAAACGCTATTGCACGACCATAAATACAAATTAAAATTTTCAAATTTTAGATTTCTTTATTTAGCCTCAAATTTTAGATTTTAAATGAAAAATTGTTTATCTACGATTGATTCATAAATTATCATAGTATCAATCGAGCCGTCTTTTCTTTTTAAGTAGTGCAAGTTCATTTATTCATATTCATTTAAACTTTAACAAATTACGTCGGCAAATTTTAATATCGCGTGATAATTAGTTTCTAAAAACAAATGTTCCTGAAAATGACAAACCAGAACCCTGTCTTAACTATCAATTTACAAGTTTTTCATGTAGGTTGACTGAGCAGCAAAATTGTGCTAAATATCACATTACCGTATCAAAGAGTACCACTAACAACCACGCTTTTGAGTAATTATTTCCCGTCACCGACAGCTGGTAACGTCGCATATTCCCCAATCACTTCAACGGCGTCTAATTAATTTACTCTTTGCGACAGAACAAACGCTAACGTATAAACGTTCCAGTTATTCTACATTTTTCAAACAAGCCTACATAAATCTACATAAATAGAGATAACCCGAGTCTCAACCTGATGGCCAGTAAAATATAACAGTATTGTTCCAAGTTCATCAGCCAACAAATTTTGCTTATTATTGTTTTTCTAATAGATTACAAGTGTACTTAATAATTATAATTGTAAGAGGATAATAACAATAAGCAACATTTCATGGGTATTGAAATTTTAATATACAGGGTGTTCAGGCTATTACTAGCCAGCGTTTTTCTCGTAAATGGTACATATGAGAAAGAAATGAAAGAGGAAAAAATTTATACTGTTTCTTATGTGCAATGTAACCAGGTAGATAAATTTTTCATACTTATACTCTTTTCTGAGAAATGAAGGTGACCTTCAGTTTTTTTAAATGGAATGGTATATTTTTATACAAAAATATGGTAAATAAGTATTATTACTTGAAAATTTTCTTA
>NC_071982.1:10524464-10535556 GCF_026283585.1 Hylaeus volcanicus
GCACAAAGATCCGCAGTGCAAATATTATAACACGAACTTTACTTTCAGTCTTTTTCACATTCTTACATATTGTTTGCATTTTGTAGGTTCTTCTACATTCAAATTTTCTATAAATCCACAGAGATCCGTAGTGCAAATATTATAACATGAAGGTTACTTTCAATCATTTCTATATTCTTGCGTATTGTTTGCATTTTGTAGGTTCTTGTACATTACAATTTTCTATAAATGCACAGAGATCCGCAGTGCAAATATTTTAACATGAACTTTACTTTCAATATTTTTTATATTCTTGCATATTTGGTTGCATTTTATAGTTGCTTGCACATTCAAATTTCCTATATAAATGCATAAAGATCCGCAGTCTAGTAATAAATATAATTCAGTCAGGTAATATGAAAGATAAGCTTTGTTAAATTTCAGAAATCGATGCAATCTCTAATAACTCTAATAATATCAATATAATAATATTGCCCTCTATAAGACACGCATAAAATTTCCAATTTACTACTGATTTTCTCCATGGCGCCAGTTCATACGAAGGAAGTAGTAAATGTAATAATTACGTCTCGATTGAAGCAGCAATTTAACAAATACTTTAAGTAATCTTTACTGTTTCGTTTCGAGTAACCAGCGTCTCCAAGCTGAGACTGCACCGTTTGCTGGCGTGTTTCTTCCTGAAGTACCGAGTTTTTAAGGTTGGGGAAGGAAATGCGTCGGCCCTGAACCACAACCGACCAATAAGGAGCACCTGCTCCGAGACCAGGAGACGTTACCAGCAACGAGCAATGCATACCTATGTATTTTCTCTGGCCAGTTGCGTTCCGGGCAAGCGGATACAAGGGCCCAGTGATTCTCATTTCTCTGACAATTTAAGGGAAGAAACGACATCAGGAGAACAAATATTAAGTGGTCTCTATGTGTTTTTTTTTTACAGAGAAAAATTTATTTAATTTTTCGTAACTTTGAGAATATTTTACTATGGGCATGTTCACATTAAAATCTTTGAGGTTGAGAGAGTTTAGAGGTTGTTTTCTATAACAAGTTTGCGCAAGAGATAGTTTTACAAAATAAAAATATTACTCTTCCATAGTTCTAGTACATACAATAAATTAGGATTAGATGTTTATCGTGTTCATTTATACAGAGAAAAATTGAACAAAATTCTGTTTAACTTTATTTTAGGTATGTATTAAAGTTCATTTAGTAATTTTTTCAATTTATTTTGTATTGCAATCTTTGAGGTATCAAGCTTGTTTCCTATAGCAAGTTTTCGCAAGAGTCTGGTGCTATTGAGAATTCTGGATGTCGCAATACAAAATGAATGAAATTTTGTTGTCTATAATCTTAACGTGTTTTTTAAGAATATAAGCTAAACCGAGGTTACAAAAGTTGAAAATGGATTTTTTTTAGGAGTGTTTAAAGAAAAAACATCAATTTTCACCATTTTCTGAACCATTTTCACTAAGCTTTTTGAAATAAAAAACGTACTTTGAACAATGATATTATTTCAATATTTTAGTTCGTATTCAAAGTAAGTAAGGGTATTTCAGTTTTTAAGGTATCATTGCTACGGATTGGAAACAAAAAAAAAATGTAATTTAAAAAGAAAATGCTATATCTCAAAGATTTCTCTGCGAAATGAATAAAAAAAAAGTTGCCAAACGGATTTTAATAACATCTAAAATATTCTCAAAGTTATAAAGACATTGCATAAATTCGTCTATATAAAAAAAATATTCCAAGCAACATCTAATATCTGGACTCCTAATGTGGTTTTCTGCCTTTTTGGAGTAAAAAAATAAGTCATACTTGCGATTTTTTTTTTCACAAAGTACTGGTTCCAAAGAGTTTTAATTTTCCATGATTTCATCGTTGGTTTATTCAGAATAAATGTGTATCTTTGGGATTGAAAAACATGGAAATTTTCTAATTTATAAGCTGTTATTTATAGACATGTAAAATAAACAAAGGTGTAGGATTTAAATGTGAATTCAGGTCCCGCAAAATTTTTGAACCTGGTCCCGTAAAACGTTACGCCGGACCTGCAAGAAACACTTAATATTTGGCCTTCCTAATCTCCACAAAAATCAGCTACTAGTAGTCATCGAAACAAAATTTTGAAACTTTGCACACTGTTTAGTTTTAACTAAATTTTTTAGGTTGCATCAACAATAACGACCCACAACGATCATTAGCAACCAGAATTGTATAAATACTTGGGCTTAACCCAGTGTCAAACCGTACGTGGAAATACAAACATACATTTCGGTAGTAGATTATACATATAATAGATAGTATACAATAGATAAGATACATTAGATTTGAATTCTATTTGAATAGCTAACAATAAATTCCTCAAAAATTTCAGATCTTTATCTCAATTCTAAGTATACAATTTTTTGTTTAGAGTAAGTGTTCTGAAATGAAAAACACTGAAAAATAGAATTACATGAGATTTCTTGATGTCAGAAAACATAGAATTCTATTAGGTCCGTCATTTGAAGGTGTTTCTAGAACTGTAGTATGTTGGAACATGGTCGAACACTTTGCACTTTTATTTATGCCTGATTCAAGGAAAAGGAAGATGGATGACAACTTTGGGTCGAGAAAAATATGTTCGGTTGGCAACAGCCTCGCTATTGTCGATAAATTATGGTTTCGGGAAACCGCGTCTGTCCCGACATATGTGTCAGGAAACAGCTGATTTTTCAAGAAAGCGGCAGCTGGAAGTCGCTTAGGTATGCCGACCGAAGTCGTGCGTGTTTTCATTACAGGCTACGCCGCGATGTCCCATTATGGTTCATAGCGACCGCGTTTCATGTTGGGATCAATCATTAAATCCATCGTTGAGTTAGATACTTATCGATCTTTCTGGCGGTGGGTTTCATCGGTTGGGTTTTCTAGTGTGACCCTCTGAGTAGCGATCAGAATGAACGACGCCATTGAACCAAGAAGCGGAAGTGACCATTCCAACGTCAAAATTCAAACGAGTTTAAGTGTGAATCAATATATCAATATACCTGATACTTGAGTTATGTCATAACTAGACTGCGGATCTTCATGCATTTATAGGAAATTTGAATGTGCAAACAATGTCCAAAATGCAAACAATATTCAAGAATATAAAAAAGATTGAAAGTAAAGTTCATGTTATATTTGCACTGCGGATCTTTGTGCATTTATAGAAAATTTGAATGTACAAGAAACTACAGAATGCAAAAAATATGCAAAGATATAAAAAATATTGAAAGTAAAGTTCATGTTATAATATTTGCACTGCGGATCTTTGTGCATTTATAGAAAATTTTAATGTAAAAGAAACTACAAAATGGAAAAAATATGCAAAAATATAAAAAATATTGAAAGTTAAGTTTATGTTATAATATTTGCACTGCGGATCCTTGTGCATTTATAGAGAATTTGAATGTACAAGAAACTACAGAATGCAAAAAATATGCAAAAATATAACAAATATTGAAAGTAAAGTTCATGTTATAATATTTGCACTGGGGATCTCTGGACCTGAATAGAAATTTATTTCTATAAATGCACAATCTTCATAGCCACGTTCGCGAATATTTTATTTTGCATAAGATCCGCAGTCTAATTATAAGTAACAACTTTGACAAATTTCAAATCGTTTCATCAATTTTTACAGGAATTATAAAGTAAAAGGTAACTGATCGGAAAAGCTTTAGAACAAGTGGTTTCATATTTAATAGACTGTTACACAATAAAATAATTGAAATAAAGATTTGAATTGTTTAGGGGTCCTTCTTATTATTATACGTAGACTGCGGATCTTTATGCATTTATAGGAAATTTGAATGTGCAAGAACCTCCAAAATGCAAACAATATTCAAGAATATAAAAATGATTGAAAGTAAAGTTCATGTTATAATATTTTCAGAATAAAATAAATTCCTATTTAGGTTCATTTTTTGTAGGGACGTTCACGAATATTTTATTTTGCATAAAGATCCGCAGTCTAGTCACAACTAATTGCTAGTATGTATGTATGTATGAGTGTAAGTACGTATATACAAGTGTTGCTATTGAATGATATTAATATTAAGTTACAGTTCAGTTATAAGTTATGTTACGAGTGTATGAAACAATGAAATTGTATAACTAATATAAACTTTGTAAAAAGTTTCAAAGGCTAAATAAATGAAAACAGAAAAAAATATATCATATTATGATGACTTTCGTATTCTAATGCTTCCAGGGTCTTAAATGCTTTGGAAATAGCTAACAATAAATTCCCTAAAAATTTCAGCTCTTTATCTCAATTCTAAGTATACAATTCTTAGTTTACAATAAGTGTTCTGAAATGGAAAACACTGAAAAATTGAATTACATGAGATTTCTTGAGGTCAGAAAACACACTCAACATTTATATTATCACATTAATTGCAACATTAAATTTTAGTTTTATAAAGTCTCAATTGTAATTTGGCCAAGGTTAGTATGCAATCTTTGAAATAATGATAATGATATTAGATTATCAATTTCCTTCTTCGTTCATGTCCCTTAAAAATCATTGAAGTATTACCAGGCAACCAGGTATAAACAAGCTGAAAAATACATGTCCCACTAGGGTCAACAAATTACTAACAAATTGTCTATTATCCAATCTAATTCCAATATTTCAAAAGATACATTATATACCTTTAATACTTCAATGATTTTTAAGGGACATGAATGAAGAAGGAAATTGATAATCTAAAATCATTATCATTATTTCAAAGATTGCAAACTAACATTGAATGTTCAAGAAAAGATAATTGTGTAAATAGTAGTTCTAGGTTGTCCTCAAATCAGAAGAGACAATCAGTTCTTGCATTAATTTAATTGCAACATTAAATTTTAGTTTCACAGTTATAATTATTACCATAAGAGTGAAGTTTGGATTATACTGGTAAAGGTAAAGGTGGTTATAAATGTTAATTGTGTAAATAGTAGTTCTAGGTTGTCCTCAAATCAGAAGAGACAATCAGTTCTTGCATTAATTTAATTGCAACATTAAATTTTAGTTTCATAGTTATAATTATTACCATAAGAGTGAAGTTTGGATTATACTGGTAAAGATGAAGGTGGTTATAAGTGTTAATTGTATAAATAGTAGTTCTAGATTGTCCTCAAATCAGAAGAGACAATCAGTTTTTGCATTAATTTAATTGCAACATTAAGTTTTAGTTTCACAGTTATAATTATTACAATAGAGTGAAGTTTGGATTGTACTGGATGTTTCGTGTTGGAAGAAAACTGAACAAAGCCGAACAATTAGGGCAACAATGATGAAGCAATGGAACACCCGGTATAAGGAACGCAGACGGCTCTTAGGCTACGGGACTGAGTGGCCAGCTGCTGCCCTAACGAAAAAGTACAAGTCAGCTGTTTTCCGGCATGGCAAACGCCAACACGATTGCTCGCCACTAAATATCCCGATTCATGGGAAACCCTAGTGAGTATACGAATACTTGGATTTTGGAGGTTTCAGTATCTTAAGACAATTTTTCAATTAAATCAATGATACTAAACTCCCATGAGTTACGAGAAACGTAACTTTGAGAACATTTTACTATAGACATGTCCACATTAAAATCTTTGAGAGAAAGTTTCACAAAATAAAAATATTACACTTCCATAGTTCTAGTACATACAATAATTAGGATTAGATGTTTATCGTGTTTATTTATACAGAGAAAAATTGAACAAAATTCTGTTTAACTTTATTTTAGGTATGTTTTAAAGTTCATTTAGTAATTTTTTCAATTTATTTTGTATTGCAATCTTTAAGGTATGAAGCTTGTTTCCTATAGCAAGTTTGCGCAAGAGATAGTTTTACAAAATAAAAATATTACTCTTCCATAGTTCTAGTACATACAATAATTAGGATTAGATGTTTATCGTGTTTATTTATACAGAGAAAAATTGAACAAAATTCTGTTTAACTTTATTTTAGGTATGTTTTAAAATTCATTTAGTAATTTTTTCAATTTATTTTGTATTGCAATCTTTGAGGTATGAAGCTTGTTTCCTATAGCAAGTTTGCGCAAGAGTCTAGCGCTATTGAGAATTCTGGATGTCGCAATACAAAATGAATGAAATTTTGTTGTCTATAATCTTAACGTGTTTTTTAAGAATATAAACTAAACCGAGGTTACAAAAGTTGAAAATGGATTTTTTTTAGGAGTGTTTAAAGATAAGACATCAATTTTCACCATTTTTGGGCAAGCTTTTTGAAATAAAAAACGTACTTTGAACAATGATATTGTTTCAATATTTTAGTTCATGAGGTTCCTCATGAAAAAACCTCTCAACACCCATTTGCATTTCAATATGCAAAGAATTATCGTTATTGTGGCTACAAGTCGATTTTTTGTACCATGTCAAAAGTATACGAACATTTGTAATTTGTTCAAAATTGTCATGCATAATCCTACAATGATAACGAAGAGAAAATATAGCTGATGTAGATTGTGAGTGAACTATAATTGAATTATAATATATTTTAGCATTTAGAATTAGACAATATCATTTTTGTAAAGTTTCAACGGTCTTCAGTAAATTCAGAATTCCATAAAAGTAAGCAAATATACATTATTAATACACGATTTAAGGTAAGATTCAAGCAATGAAATAAAGCTGATGTATGGAATTTAATAAAATACTTTTTTTTCTTTTTCTATGGATTTATTTTACGTCGCACCTACAGCATGGTAATTAGCGACGAATTCGATTAGGTTTCTGATTGATTAACGGTGCTATGTACCACTGTAGAATTTGGTGTCTTTGAAAGACAAAATCTTTCGCATATATTTCAAACAAAAATCGTATTTCTCGATGAACCAAGCCTGTAATTGTTATAAAAATTTGTATCTAGCACGAAAATTTTTGTTTTATCATGTACTATCAGTTTTTCAATCATCACTTGTAAACAAAATATTGCTGCAAAATGACACCTTAATGTACACATATGACACGTAACATCTTGTTACATCTTAAAATTGAAAATAGACTGAACCATTTTTAAAAACTTTTTCGTTACTCTGTTTCCTCATTATGAATACATAACGATTGAAAAATGTAAAAGTATTACTAATCAGTAATAAATAAAAAACCATAATAATAATAATAATAATAATAGCCCATGTTGGCTTAGCCATTTTGTATTACAAAAATTTGTAAATATTTTAAATCTTGAACCCTAATTTATTGTCTTTTATTTCTGATATATTTCAAAATAATATTTCCAACAATAAAGAAGGAAATACCTGCAATAATATCTACTGAAAGAAAAAATAGAAAATGAGACTTATCGATGCAATTCGGTGGAAATGAACCATGAAGTAATGTAATCAGGGTAAAAATACCCGAACCATTGAAAATAGCCTGAACCATTTTTAAAACTTTTTCGTTACTATGTTTCTTTATTATGACTACGTAACAATTAAAAAATGTAAAACTATCAATAATAATCAATAAAAATAAAAAAACCATAATAATAATAGCCCATGTTGGCTTGGCCATTTTGTATTAAAAAAATTTGTAAATATCCTAAATCTTGAACCCTGATTTATTGTCTTTTATTTCTGATATATTTCAAAATAATATTGTAAAACATAAAGAAGAAAATACCTACAATACCTACGATAATATCTACTGAAAGAAAAAAATTTTAAAATGAGACTTATCGATGCAATTCGGTGGAAATGAACCATGAAGTAGCGTAATCGGAGTAAAAATACCTGATTCGATACCCCGCATAGGTTTCGCGCACTGAAATTCAACATCCGCCTTGAGTACTATTCTCGAACCAAGAAGTTCGAAACGTTAGACGCATGAAAATGGAAGAAAGAAGCAATCAAAGTACTATTCGGTGGGTTGCTAATTACAAAAGTTTCTCACTTCCGATCACCATCTCTTCTTCGATATCTATTTAAATAGGAATAAAGTGGTCGATGGGGGATTCAACGTTGGACTATTAAATTTTACGGCAGCTGGAATAGAGTAGAAGTAAGTAAGAAAGGAATCGTTAAAAAAGGATTAAAGTAAATTTCATTGTTAGCAGAGGTGCTTTATCGCAAATGTAGTACAGCCAAGTAAAGGTATAATTTTTTGTGCAATAACAGATAGAATAAGTAGAATAAAATTGATTATGAACTTTTAGGGTATCGGGGAAAACAGAATTTGAAAATTTAACAGCGTGTATTTTTATGAATCTTAATTTTCAAGGGAGCATTGTCGGGCACTGTGAACTCATAAAAAAAGCATATTTTCAATCATTTTTTTCTCAGGAACTATTGCATCAAATAGAACGAATGTTTTTTCCCCTTAAAGGTATGATTAAAGAAACTAAATAAAAAACTTTTTTATTTTTGGTAAAAAATATTTCGTACTTATTTACAAAATAATATGCATGTGTGCAGCAAAAAATGTTTTATCCGCTGGCGCAAGTGATTTTGGCTCTCCTGGTAGTCTGAAACAGAAAATCGAAAAAGTTTATTAAACTATGTCGTCACACCTGTCGTCGGAACCTCCAAGTAGTTGATATTTTGATTTTTACTTACAATTTCACCTAATTTACGGTACAAAAAAAGTGTGTTTTTTTTTCTCTCTTTCACACGAAACGCTGCCATTTTGTTTATTTTCGATGAAACAAATAAGTGGAGGTTCCGACGATAGGTGCGACGACATAGTTTAATAAACTTTTTCGATTTTCTGTTTCAGATTACCAGGAGAGCCAAAATCACCTGCGCCAGCGGATAAAACATTTTTTGCTGCACACATGCATATTATTTTGTAAATAAATGACGAAATATTTTTTACCAAAAAAAAAAATTTGTTATTTACTTTCCTTAATCATAACTTTAAGGGGAAAAAACATTCGTTCAATTTGATGCAATAGTTCCTGAAAAAAAAATTATTGAAAATATGCTTATTTTTTGTGCGTTCACAGTGAATAGCCGCCCTTAAGAGACGATTTTGCAATAGACGAAAGTTTGCAATATTCATCTGCCAGATATAATTGTTTCTTTTTCCAAGTTTTCTTTGACATTTATTCCTATATTTACTGTATCGATTTATATACATTTATGTATTTATATTTCTTTCCCTTTTACTAAATATTTCAATAAATGTAAAATAATTATGGGAGGAATACACATTCGCAATTCTAGATACTTTTTAATCGTAGATATAATAAATATAGTATATTATAGTGGAAAATAGAGACCTCGTTAATTGCATGGTTGCAGTGGCAAGGCAACAATCCTGAGCAACTACTGCACCTCAATTATTGCAGGAATTTTCAGTTCCATTTTTTGCAGTAACCAAGGTTGCATTGTATTTCAATTGAACAAAATCAAAAAGTGACTACGTACATATTAACACTAGTTTACACTCAAAATGTACATTCAATGCCACTATTTTTTTCTTATGTATTTTGGCCTGCTAAACTCGAAAATCGCAATGAAAAGTTTTTCTGTGGATAGGTTTTTTTTTATATGAATCTTTGAATTTTTTTTCGAATTTTTTCTGGGATACCTTCACATTTTAGGCCATATTTCGAGTTAGAAATGTTCGATTTAATCGCGCAAGATGCCATATTAAAGATAATCGAATCTCCAACAATTCCTTCTAATATTGGTTTCCAAATGGTTCAGCAGTTTAAAAGTTATGAGCCGAAATATATGAGAAACTTCGATTTTTTGGGTGAAATTGTAAGTAAAAATCAAAATATCAACTACTTGGAGGTTCCGACGACAGGTGCGACGACATAGTTTAATAAACTTTTTCGATTTTCTGTTTCAGACTACCAGGAGAGCCAAAATCACCTGCGCCAGCGGATAAAACATTTTTTGCTGCACACATGCATATTATTTTGTAAAGAAATGACGAAATATTTTTTACCAAAAAAAAAAAATTTGTTATTTACTTTCCTTAATCATAACTTTAAGGGGAAAAAACATTCGTTCAATTTGATGCAATAGTTCCTGAGAAAAAAATTATTGAAAATATGCTTATTTTTTGTGCGTTCACAGTGAATAGCCCCCTTAGGAGACGATTTGTGCGAGAGAGCAAGTAGAAAATAGTAGAATAACGTGTTTTATGTAAATTCTATGTTCTATGTAAATTTATTCCCTAGTCCTACGTAAATTTTGTCCTATTACCCCAGGTATTTTCCTAGGTAAATTAGAAAATGATTAAGAAAAGGCAAGAGTAGAAATTTCACGGATAAATTGTTCCGGTAATTGGCACAATGATGCATTGCGATTTACCAGGTTCACTTGACCAACCAAGAGATCCGTTCGTTAAATTCTTACGGCGATTAAACGCGCCCTTTCGTGCGACCCGTTAGACGTATCTACTGATAATAACTTGAGGATCGATACGCCCGCGCCATGTCAAACAGACAATCAACACTATCGCTATGAATACATTTTTCACCGTGCATGCTAGCTTCGAACACACGTACTTTGCCGGAACTCGATAACGTAACATTACTTGCTTTAAACAATTTTTTAAAATTCAATTTCCCTTGTATCGTCCATCGCATTGAGACGACGCGGTTCAAAGTAACTCTCGACAACTCTAATTAGATGGAAAAGGATAAAACGAATTTATTGATATAACGAGTTCTCTAATTTAGAGAAATTTTGTCTATCGAGTTGAGACGTAGTTATTCCCACCACTTCATGTAAATGCTCGTCACGAGCTAATCTAGACGTTATCTCTGTTATACGTTATCTCTGTATACATTAGGGTGGTTCTAATAAATTATTGCGGTATGACTTTACATTTTGTACAGCTATTCGAAATATTTTTACATCCAGAACTTTGATACCGTTATTTAAAATTGAAATTTCATTTCTCGATCTTACAAGAAACTAACGACAGCCAAATCCATGTAGCTCCAGTTCGTTTAAATTGAATCTGCGAATCACTATTTCTACATCTTTCGTTTGAAACTTATTCGAACGAGTATAACAAGTAGACTTATATTGTAATGTACATCAGATTCAGATTTGCACCAAAATGGCGACTAAATACTGCTCAATTATTAATTGAACAATGATAACAG
>NC_071982.1:10535566-10538648 GCF_026283585.1 Hylaeus volcanicus
AGAGTTATAAATAATTGAAGACACAGAATTAATAGCTACGCTAATGGTGACTAAATACTGCTCAATTATTAATTGAACAATGATAACAGACGAAATTTGATTACTACTAAACTTCGTATATATTTATATTAGGTTGTCCCAAAAGTTTCTTTCGTAATTTGCACTCAATTATTTTGTGTGACAGTGTTTATACAAATAGACAATCTAATTTCTTAGATGTTAATGTTGTAACAGTAATGAAGCAAAATAAATCGTACACAATTTAATAATGTAACATTAGACATAAAATATTGTGTATGTATTACTTGTTAATAAAACGAAAGAAATTTTTGGGACAACCTAATACGTACATTGCAATATCCATCTGGTTGAGACTTAAATGTAAATATGTAGATTCATTGTAACGTACATTAGCTTGAGAAGTTAGAATATATTTCCTTAAATCAGAGTTATAAATAATTAAAGGCACAAAATTAATTTCTACGACTAATATGTTTGCATAATCAAATGATTGTGATATAATTAATTATATAACTGATATTTATGATTACTATTATGTACATTATTACGTATACAGTCAGTGTAATAAGTATTCGTACAGAAACCAATTCAAAATAAAACTTCATGTATTTGTTTTATTAATAAATTTTAGGGGAAGAAATAATTAACCAATATTCCTACATATTTTTAGAGTAGAATTTGCATAAATTAAAGTTTTAAATTAATTTTTAATGTTAGCCTCTCATTTCTTTTCTTATTAATTTTATTTAAAATTGATTGCTGTACGAATGCTTATTACACTGACTGTATTATTATTAAGTAGTAAACACAAAACAGTAATTCTTTTCTTTCTCCAATGCATATTCCATCCCAGATCCTTGTTTCTTGGCAAACACTAGCTCTCCTCCGCCGTAAACGAAGTAAACAGACTAAATATCCCTTTCAATTTCCATAAATGGTCGTGGTTTTGAATTTTCTCGTCTACAGCCGCCTCTTTAAAAGAAAGCAAACTCCTTTGAATTTCCCAAGGTTCAATTCTTCGCCCACCTTCGCCCTCTGAATGCGCCACATTAACTTCATTTTCTTCGTTCTGTCGCTTGCAATTACTGCGTCCTCGACAACCTTACGTGTTAAAAAGATAAACTCCAAAGCATCGTCGGCGCGGTTCCGCGTGGTAAATAGTGTAAACGCGTTTAATTTGTAGGAATAAATTAATTGGACGTGGCTTTCGGTCCTTCTTTAATGTTAGACGTGAAGGTGCTTTATCGAGGTTTTCTAGATAGAGTATAATGTACTTTGTACATTATTATAACGTTTCTCTAATGAACCTATAAATAGCTGGAAAAAGTTTGCAATATTCATCTGCCAGATATAATTGCTTCTTTTTCCAAGTTTTCTTTGACATTTATTCCTATATTTACTGTATCGATTTATATACATTTATGTATTTATATTTCTTTCCTTTTTACTAAATATTTCAGTGAATGTAAAATAATCGAAGGAGGAATACACATTCTTAATTCTAGATACTTTTTAATCGTAGATATAACAAATATAGTATATTATAGTGGAAAATAGAGACCTCGTTAATTGCATGGTTGCAGTGGCAAGGCAACAATCCTGAGCAACTACTGCACCTCAATTATTGCAGGAATTTTCAGTTCCATTTTTTGCAGTAACCAAGGTTGCATTGTATTTCAATTGAACAAAATCAAAAAGTGATTACGTACATATTAACACTAGTTTACACTTTAACTAATAACACTAGTTTACAGCCAAAATGTACATTCAATGCCACTATTTTTTTCTTATGTATTTTGGCCTGCTAAACTCGAAAATCGCAATGAAAAATTTTTCTATGGATAGGTTTTTTTTTATATGAATTTTTGAATTTTTTTTCGAATTTTTTCTGGGATACCTTCACATTTTAGGCCATATTTCGAGTTAGAAATGTTCGATTTAATCGCGCAAAATGCCATATTAAAGATAATCGAATCTCCAACAATTCCTTCTAATATTGGTTTCCAGATGGTTCAGCAGTTTAAAAGTTATGAGCCGAAATATATGAGAAACTTCGATTTTTTGGGCTAAAATGGAACACAAAAATTTCTTCTCTCGCCATGAAAAAAATAGAAACTGTCAAATTATGTTCAATTTCTTATTCTTTACGTATTGATCGCACTCTTACGAAGAAAACAAGCTTTCGGCGAGGAAAATCAATGGATAAATACCGGAGTTATGAACAATTGAGTAAAGGTACAGAAATTCCAATGTTACTCCGTTTTCGTATTTTTCTACTATTTACACAAAAAATGTTTATTTAATTCGTTTCATTCATTTTTATAATTGAATGTCAATATTATATCAGAAGATTAGAAATAATTTTGGACTTAGTTAATTACTAATTAACTAAATATTAGGTCGACTGGAAAGTAATGTCGTTTCTTTTACATTATATTCAAATAAATTTTTAATAAATTTCTATTTTTAATCAATTATGTATCAATTATGTAATCGCCTTTGTTATCAACAGCCTTTTGCCATTTAGTGTGCAAATTTTCAACGTCATATTGATAAAAATCAATGAGCTGATGAGCGATAAACAAGTATTTAAAATTGCACAAACAACATTACTCTCCAGTACACCTAATAGTAATTTTAGTGTTGCTGTTCTTATGTTTTCTCAGTGCTAATTTTCTGTCGTATTTAATCATTTCATTTAAGGAGGTATCCTGAATTAGGAGGTCTAAAAAAAAGCGGATTTTCGCGAATTTTTTTAGGATGGTAAAGAATAATTAATTCTATCAAACTTTTTTTCCTATTTTCATACATATTTGAGTAGTCTGTACAAATTGTTTCAATAAGAAATATTCAAATTGAGTCGACTGGCGACGCACATTTCTAAAGCACCTCGCAATTAAAACCTCCTATCGGCGGGAAAGATGCAGGTCGTAATTTTGGTATGACACAAAAAAACCAAAAGAAATTTTCATTTTCATCCATTTTTCATCTATGTGAACTAAGAAAATTCATACAAAAAAAATTTTAAACAACTTTTTTAACAAGTTACAGTGATTTTTTT
>NC_071982.1:10543648-10551711 GCF_026283585.1 Hylaeus volcanicus
TCCACTTTTACGCGTATAAACAATTGCTTGTAAAATTTAAACCATTGCGGTACAAACGAATCGAAAAGCTGTACAAACGGGTACAAACGATTCTAAAGAACAGGGAAAAAACAGACTTAAAAAATCTCAATGTCGAGTGCGTGACCATTTTTTGACTTTTTTAAAATTATTAATTAATCAAGGTACAAACAAAACTATCGGTGGTACAATCAAGTACAAATGAAGCGCCATCATTTTCTATAAAAAAAAATTAATTGTTGAATCGGGTGCCAGGTTCACATAGCTAAAATACATTATATCTTAAAATGATATGAATTGTAAAAAAATCTTGGCCGGACCACACTCTCACCTTAATTTAAGTTAAACAGGCTCGACCATAGTCGGGTTAGGGTATTGAAGAACTTGAGAATGAATATGAAACGCTGGTATATTTCTGTGAATTACGCCAAGTAAAAACAGCGTCTTTATAATCTTGGAGAAGAAATCTGGATCTTCGCGGAGATGAAAGGCAAATCTGTTTCAGGACTTGAAAGTACTGAATGGACGTCATCTTGCATTTCTTGTAGACGTAACGTGCGATTCAAATGAATTCAGTGTGTAGACACAAAAACGAAAGTAGTTCGTGAGCAGTATACGTACAATGATGCATGAATTAAATTAAATTAAATTAAATGAAATTTCAATCTTGGAAAAATGTTTGTACAAAAATAAATGAGGCTCCATCTGAAGAAACTAATTTGTTTTTCAAATCTCCTCCGCTACAATAAAATTATTTGTAGCATATAATTTGTCTACTTGAAGCGAATAACTTGTGTACAAATATTTTTATTGACAGCTTCATCGTGAGATATTTTCATTTCAATTTTAAAACTCTGTATATATTCGTTTTCACTCAATTATTAATAATAATTTAAATGAGTTCAGTGTGAAGACACAAAAACCAAAGTAGTTCGTGAGCTGTGTACGTACAATGATACTTGAATTAAATTAAATTAAATTAAATTAAATGAAATTTCAATCTTAGACAAAATTTTTGTACAAAAATTAATGAGGTATATAATTTGGAACGAATTGAAACAAACACACCAAAGAAGAAAATGTACTAATTTACTGTTCATAATAATCTCGAGCGTAGTCAGAGATGTTCAAAGATTTAATTTCGTTAGAAACTTTTCTTAAATAGTTTTCTGTACTCAATCAGTACAAAGTTCGATGAAAAAGCAGAAACAATTTAATTTGGAATGAATAGAAATATTCATAATATCGAATTTTCGCAATATTTCTGTTGTAAATATGCTATGGATGTTTGCCACCAATGTTTGTTATCAATCAGAGTCTTTGAAATGAAACTTCAAAATCAAATATACTTTCCGATACATTTTTCAAACAGACTTCTCATCAATTAATGCCTATTCAATTTTTCCAATATTTCCAAAGATTCAATTGCGTTAAAAACTTTTCTTAAATAGTTTTCTGTACTCAATCAGTACAAAGTTCGATGAAAAAACAGAAACAATTTAATTTGGAACGAATTGAAACAAACACACCAAAGAAGAAGATATACTAATTTACCGTTCATAATAATCTTGTGCATAGAAATACGATTTTATGTTTACGAAGGAATCTTTCGGAAGATTTGGAAGCCATTCGCGCGTGTTCTGCAATTGAAACAAATTTTAAGACGGCGTTGGACTACGCTTAAAGGCATGTCAACGATGCGAGGACAAACTGGGAGGTCGAGTTCCAGAGAATCGAATATTTTTGCCTTTGGTCGCTCGCGTACGCGTCTCGCGAGACCAAAAGCTGAGAATAAAGAGGAGGCGTTTATCGTTTCTATCCGTCACCTCTGGCGCACATACTGAAGGAATGAACATTTTTTGCCCATTTCCGCCAAGGAACGGGCAGTCATCCACGGCATAAAGAAAAAAGAAAAGCGAGATACGAAGAGATGTCCGACACCGCTTGCCGATGCCTTTCGAATTAATAATATGTAACGTTTTACTCACTGCACCGTCTTCTTCCATCCTCGACCATCGATATTTTTCTAATTCAGCCAATAGTGTACGTACCTGAAATAAAAAAAAAACTTAGCTGGTTATTGTTGCTCGCTTAAGGCGTCTGGCCACCCTGAGCGCTCGCCAGATGGCTACTATTCTTAAAAAAAAATTAATTAAAAAATTAATCAAGTAATCGGAAAAATCCATTGCTATTCTTCAGATAATGTATCTTAAAAGTAGCGTGTACAAATTTCAGAGCAATCGGACCACACGTTTACTTTCTTTTGGGATTATCTCGAAACTACATTTTTCGAAATGGTACAACGTGAATCTCGTAAACTATCGGTCCGATTGCTCTGAAATTTGTACACGCTACTTTTAGATACATTATCTGAATTTAGCAATGGATTTTTACGATTACTTGATTGGTTTTTTTTTTGTTTTCTTTTTTATTAACGATTTTTCTCGCGAAATTTCGGTGAAAAATAAAAAAACAATTTCCTCGGCTTACCATAATTTTCTTAATGGTAAAAAAAAAAATCCAATTGCTACTCTCTTGCGACAAATTCCAGAAACAATCTAATATTTTTTTTGTTTCTTTTTCACATGCAACCTATAGAATATAACGATGGGACAGCCCACGCGCGTTTCGTGCCGAAGGCCTTCACCAGAATTTTCGAACGGCCGCCATTTCTTTTTTTGTTATCTCAAAAAATTTTTCATGTGTTCATTAAACCGTTCTTTAGTATGTGTCAAAGCATAAAAATATTTTTTTTTATACTTTCGCATTTATGAATTTTTTAAGAATACTATCCATCTGGCGAGCGCTCAGGATGGCCAGACGCCTTAATTCACATAGCTATTCATGTTTATTTTGTGTGCGACCCTTTACGGGCCACACAAGGAACTTCCCGATTTCCGATTACAGCGCCATCTATCGCGAATAAAAAAAATGTGTGAAACTAGTGCTTTGAAAAGGTCTCATAGCCAGCTTTCACAGAGCATGATAGAAAATGTGGTGTTCCATTAAAAAAATCATGTTGACCTTGACGTGACGTTGACCGGTCCTTTGAAGGTCAAACGGACACGACCGTTCAATAGAATTTTCGAAATCCTAAAACATTTCTCTAAACCATTTTTCTCACAAATGTTCCATTTTGGAAACATTTGACTGTTTCCATACTTTTCGAGCACCATGTATGTATATATACATGTATTAAATACGCATATTTTTATTATATATATATGTATATATGTGTCAAAGCATAAAAATATTTTTTTCTATACTTTCGCATTTATGAATTTTTTAAGAATACTATCCATCTGGCGAGCGTATATATATATCTATTATTTATTTCCGTTTAGTTATTCACTCATAAATTTATATTCTCCCATCTAGATTGCGTTATTGAGTTAAGTTTTCTTAAAAAAAAAAACTAAAAAACCACTGGACCGAATTAGAACAAAATCTAATCAGCTCTAAGTTAGATTGATACACATCGATTGCATCATCGATATTTTTGATCTCGCTATTAGTTTTTTCGAAAACGTTAACGAAAAATTTGTTTACATACGTACATACACACATCCATACATACGCGCGCGCGCGCACGTACAATTTGTTAAAACTAGGCTAAAATTACTCCAATGACCTTGAAACATGGAGATCTGCTAAAAAATCGATTTTTCATTTTAGGGGCAGATACAATAACTTCCTTATAAATCGGGAAGTTAAAAATAACAAATTGATACGTTATATTTATACACAAAACGTGCTCGAATGAGAGGAATATCGTTATTAAAATGGTGATTATTAATTAGTAATTAATAATTACGAAACGTAACGGTTATAGTGGGAAATAGATAAGCCCTGGAAAGAAGGAATTATATTGAAATTCATCGCCAGTATGTTTATGCAAATTCATGTTTTTATAGGTGCAGATAAGGAATTGAGATTCAAATGAAATGATTATACTTTATTAGGCAACTACTACCATACTAGACAGCCAAAGTCTCAATTCGATGGCCATTAGAATATATTTACGTTTTCGAAGCTCATTAGCCAACAAATTTTCCCTATTATTTTATTTCTAACGGATTACAATTCTATTTGATATTTATAATAATTGTAAGAGAACTTCGTATACGCAGATAAATCGCAATATCCATCAGATTGGGATTTGCATCAGTGACGATTAAATACTTCTCAATTATCAAATTAAAGATAATTATTTACTGAATTTCTGTTTAATGTTTGAGAATGATGTTTTCGTAATATCCAAATTTAAGAATATGAATTAAAAAATAATCGATTTTCAGACTGAAAAAATGCAGTTCCCCCCAAGTTAATTTTGTGTGTATGGAAGATTATGTGTGTTGCCGATCTCGCCATCGAACAGTGTGTTCTAGATACTGCTTACGACAACAGTATTATCGCAACGTATGTAAATACAAACTCGGTTTCTTTCTTTTTTCCCTACATTTAATACGCCTTGTCACACGTTTCGAGCAGAGGAGAGACCAATCGATCGCGATCATTGGCAACGTCTGGTAAACCATCAAATTGATCGTGTAAAAAACATCGATGTTTGAAGAACATTTGACGTAGAGGTCACGTGTGTAACCGGTTCAAAATAAAATTTAAATATTAATGAAGTTTGAGTATGTTTGAATATGAATGAAATTGCTGTTACTTTCAAGTTACAATAAAATAAATTAGAGTAGGTGTAGAACGTATTCGTACACAGATCAATTTGCAAAAAAAACAAACTCTTGTGTGAAATTGTAGTTTCTGAACTTTTTTTTTTATGATCAATGATATTTTACATATTCTCGAACATCTCTATGATATAGTCCAAACAACATTTACTAGTTAATATAATTTGTGAAATTAACAAAAAACTGGGAAAAGTGGGTAAAAGTATAGAAACAATAAGTATTTGTACGATTCTTATGACGAACCATTTACAGTAGAGTTTGTAGCATAAACACATTAGCTTATTGCACCGTACGAATTAAAAAACATCAAATTTCCAGTAAAGTACTTTTAAAAATGATTCTAATAATTGCATTGAAAAAGATTCCACTTCGAATAACTAATAATTTAGTTAATTTAATGCTTAGAAGAGTTGCAATAATTATAAAATCAAAAGGAAATCCCATGAAGCGAGTATCATATACTTGTAAATCAATGTAAATTTCATTTTTTTTTAACGAAGTTTTAAAAATTAAACAGTTGTGCGAATACTTATTGCTTCAACATATCTATCGATTCGTTTTTTTCTTGTTAATTTCGCAACTTACATAAATAACTATTTTTTTTGTATCTATCTATTCTAGAGATTTTCGAGAATATATAGAATGTCATTGTTTATAAAAAATAAGTTAATAAATTACAATTTTACATAGTTCTTTCGGAAATTTAACGGTAAACGAATACTTCCTACACCCACTGCACGTTTAATTCCAACAATGTCGTGCAACATTTCAAAATATGTCGTCCTAACAAAGAAAAAAATATTGCGTCGCATTAAAAAAAAAAATAAAAAAAAAATGAAGGTGACCTTGATACCTCGAACCCGCATCCACCTAGAAAAATATAATTACCGCCACATTGTTCTACCCTTCAAGCTGATTACTTTTTGTCTGATCTATTTTTCAATACCATTTCAAATTACGCAGATAATCGCGTCGTTCACTTTACAAGAATCACCCTGTATAATAATAATAATAATTTGTATTTATTTCAGCAATTTAACCAAAAAATTGAATTGGTTACAAACAATCAACTTCCATTTTCTCTCTCTCTCTTTCTCACACTGTAGAACATAGTGCATGTTTTGACTGGTATCCTTTTCCCTCGGTTCTCACGGTGCGTTACACCTTACATATTTATATATTAGTAATCCGTATCTCCGTGTACGGTGACTCTTAGTAAACATCTCTAGATTCTCTAGGTCGACCGAGCAGTCTGTTTATATCTCTCGTACAGTGTTTTCCATACGGTCACTTACGTTAACGATATTCCTCTCTTTCGAGAAAAGACTCCTGGAATTTCCTATTCCACGAAATACAGTCTAGTGTAAGAAGTATTCACACAGCAACCAATTTAAAATCAAAATCAAAATAAATTTCAAATTGGTACAATACATCGGCTTTTCGATCCGGGAATTATCGCGATTTTACAAAAAACAATCTTTTTTTTTTTTCATTTTTAACACAGGTAATTATTTTTGATGAGCTTGAAATATGTTGTTAAGGGCATCACTTTGAACAACTTTGCATGTATACAGTCAGTGTATGAATTATTCGCACAGCAACCAATTTAAAATAAAATTAGAAAGTAAAATTAGTAAGAGAAGACTAAGTGAAGACTTCCACTTGAATATTTTCAAATTAAATCAAAATACAATTTAAGAACTTGCTTGAAATTTAATATCTTATAAGAACCGAAATGATAAGCCGTTTAAAAAAAATAACAATTGTTGACCCGTCTCAGTTTTGTGAAAAACGATACCAAAATTTTGTAGTTTTAACACAGATCCTTGTGGAACATACAGATTTCTACGTGAATATTTTCAAATTAAATCAAAATGCAGTATAATAAATATAAATTAATACTGATTAAAAATCATCCATTAGAATCCATTAAAATCCATTAAAAATCATCATTCAGATGAATGAGTGAGCTGGTATCACTTTTGTAGCAGACGTATATAATTATATATGTTTCGTAAACCTGGTCCGATTTCAACTGTATATAAACTATAGTATAAAAGAATGATGGTAAAGAAATATATTTGCGTTTAAAAATAACAATAGAACTCATATTATAAACCATATCGAATGAGAAAAAAATGTCTAAACATAGCTACATTTTTCGGCCGGATTACCGAAATGACCTTTTAACTAACTTACGAACGCAACTAAACGATCTTCGCCCGGTCGGTGAGTCGAACAAAAGTGTTTATGCTAATCGTCGAGCTGACCTCAGCCGGCTCGGAATCAGTTGTCAACGCGAGATCCGTTAAAATTCTCGCACAACACACTTCGATCACCTCGCACACATCAACGAAGCCTACACGTTTCTCATTTTCAATAAATTATTCCAAATTCCCGACGAAACGCGATCATTTCGAACGAAATTAGCCGCGCGCGCGTTAATAAACGATCAGAAACGATTCGGGTTCTCTCACCTTATGCGCGTTGTGGCAATTGTCAAACTGGCCGTGGACCTTGAAAGTGGAAGTTTGAAGGTTAGGATTTCGCCGGTCGGAATTCACGCGAGTATATCACTGTTTCACGCCGTCACACGTTATCCTTTCGAATCATGGCAACACCAGCGATGATCGCACACACGTATAACGTTCAGTTTAATCGTGAAACTGTATGCTTGGGTAAACTATTTCTTGCTACGACCTGCTCGACATTTTTCGCAGCTCTCGTGGCGGGTTCGTAAGACTTCGGCGTTCCTCGGCCAGGCTCGTGCCGCGTTGAATGACAAGCCACCGTTCAAAGAGGGCATTTACGATCACAAATTTACTATGTTGGCGCGTCATTATTTTGGTTATCCGTAGCGGACTTTTATGCATTAATGGGAGATTTGAATGTTTAAGGAATTTCGAAATGAAACTTCAAAATGAAATATACTTTCCAATACATTTTTCAAACACACTTCTCATAAGTTAATGGCTACTCAATTTTATTATGTAAAATATCTTCTTCGTACATATAATTAGAAAAGTATTTCCGTTTATGTAATAATGACCTGTAGTTGTTATTAGACTGGGGATTTTTATGCATTTATAGGAGATTTGAATGTGCAAGAAACTTCAAAATCACATATACTTTCCAATACATTTTTCCAACACACTTCTTATTAATTAATGCCTATTCAATTTTATTATATTATATAATATAGGAAATATACCATAGAATTAATATTATTAAGATTATTATTATAGGAGATTTGAATGTTTAAGGAACTTTAAAATGAAACTTCAAAATCACATACAATTTCCAATACATTTTTCAAACACACTTCTCATAAGTTAATGTCTACTCAAT
>NC_071982.1:10551721-10565055 GCF_026283585.1 Hylaeus volcanicus
GTTAATGTCTACTCAATTTTATTATATGAAATATCTTCTTCATACATATAATTAGAAAAGTATTTCCATTTATGTAATAATGACCTGTAGTTGTTATTATTAGACTGCCAATTTTTATGCATTTATAGGAGACTTGAATGTTTATGGAACTTTAAAATGAAACTTCAAAATCACATATACACTTTCCAATACATTTTTCAAACACACCTCTCATAAATTAATGCCTATTCAATTTTATTATACTACATAATATAGGAAATATATCATAGAATTAATATTATTATTATAGGAAATTTAAATGTGCAAGAAACTTGCAAATGCACACAGTATGGAATAATATAAAAAATATATTGAAAGTATAAAGTTCATATTACAATATTTGCAAAGTAAAATAATCTTCTATTTAGGTTTAATTTTTTTAGGTACGTTTACAAAGATTTTATTTTGCACAATACCAGAAGCTACCAAAAGTGTAATGCACAGGGCACAAAAATGTATCCTATCGTATAAAACTATGGAAAGTTACCTTGAATCAAGCTGACCTTCATTTCTCAGAAAATAGTACAAAGACGAAAGATTTATATACATGGATACATTGCATGTACAAAACAGTATCACTTTTTCCTCTATCCTTTTCTTGTCATATATACCATTTACGAGAAAAACGCTGGCTATTATTATTATTATCTATTCTTTGTGTGGATTAATTTATACAGGCGCATACTTATTTTTGTTTCATCATTTACTATCAGATTTTCAATCAGCACTCTTTTTCATTCAGCTAAATTTACATACTTTAATAGATATACTTATTCTAATGACCATCAGGTTGAGACTTGGGGTGTGTATATGGATTCATTGGAATTGTGGTCAGATTGAGATAAAAGGTTAATAAACTAACACAGCAATAAGTAAAATTTGCTACCTACATACTAAAATTCGTTTATATATATAGATACATTCTAATGCCCATCAGGTTGAGACTTGCACAAAAATTGGTATTGTAATGTAACAAAATGACAAGTAAGCATTTCCACTTAAACTAGAGTTATAAATAATCGAATATAAAGTAATTAATTTCTAATATGTATCTACATATATACTTATATAAAAAATTATATTATAATTATATATTATATTATATTATATAAAAAATTGAAAAGTCCTATTATATAATATCCTGTGAACTTATAATACTTGTTGTACATGGAAATGCGTGTATGTGAACGGATAGAAACTAGGTGTAGAAAGTGTAATAATAGTGATCAACTCGATCAACCATAAAACGGTCACAATCTTGACAAGGAGTCCTTGAACGGAAACAATCGACCTGGCGGTGTTCGATGGATTACTATTACTTAACAATACGTTTAAGTGCTTGTAATGTCATGTTAATCTCGAACTCATAAATTTTAATAAGTTTCTTTAACGACCGTGATTACGTAATTACCATACATATCTGTTAGCCTTTTAGAATGTCAATGCTAACCTATGTTTATTCATAGAATTATGTTTTCTACTTTCTACGCATGTTACATGTGCTCCTATTTCTTCTTTTACTTGTTTCAGTTTTTAATTAGAACTTACGTAAAAACGCATGGAAAACCACTTTCTCGGAAATCACTCGTAAAATATTGCTTCTTCGAAAATTACACGAGGGAACTGTTCTCTGGAAAATTCAATTGTCTACAAAAAATATTCTATGCAAATTTTTCATAAAATCGATCTTTTCGCAGATATTTAGCGATTTGGGTTTTCTTAATATACCCGAAATTTTTAAAAATTAGTCTTTTGCAAATAAGTCATGAAATTTCAATTTTGAATTTAAAATATAATTACTAGTCAATATGTTGAATTATTTAAGAAAATAAATTATCCAATCATTTTGTTTTTCTTCTTGCAATTTTATATTTATTCAAAATTCAAAAAATTTGTCGTCACGCATTTCCAAATAGAAAACTGTGTTTATCGATGAACCAAGTCTGTAACTGAGATACAAATTTTTGTTTGATCATCTACTATCAGTGTTTCGATCACCACTTACATAACAAATGCTCTAAAATGACAAACATTAATAAATATACATATTTAACAATAGTATACATATTCATCGATTTATTTTCCCATACAATACTATAATACTCTCATAATAACAGATTAATATTTAGAGAACTATTTGCATTCAATTACCTTTACTACAGATTTCACCACAATTTCACCACAATCACCGAACTTCCCAAAAGTACGTATTCGAGGAGTAATTACATCCGAAACGATACTAGGAAATGAAATTTCAAGTTGGTCTTACGTAAATACAATACGATCGCTAAATTTCCACGAGAGACACGAAGTGACTTTAAATTTAGCAAAATAGGAAAGAAAAGGAAGAAATAATATTATTAACTTAATATAATTGAATATTTTTGAAGTTCCCAGAACACTTTCACTTTTACATCACCTTCCCAGCATACGTTTAGTATATACGAGGTCATACAGAGACCATAAGAGACTTTTATCAAAATTGTACGCTTTAAATTCTGTCGAATTATTTTGTTAACAACCGTTGTTAAATGTTATGGGTACGATTTGCATCTAATTTGCAACGTGGGGTACCAGGAAACGCGTTGCTAGGAACGCTAAGAGCGTTACAAAGTGAAACGAGATTTCAGAACACAGGTATATCCTTGATTGGTGTTGGTGGGGCACATAACAAACGGGTTTTCCTTTCGCGCTCGGCGAGAGTAAGAGTAATCCTACAACTTTCATTTGCACTCGTTCAGCCTCGTGATGTCATAAATATAACTCAGTATCGTAATCCAAATCTGCGCGCATGCAGCGAAAGGTTTTCGATCAGGAAAAGAGGTTAACGCCGCGGGATACAAAATAAATTAACGATCGTTCACGTCCTCCAAAATAGACAACTCGAGTCTCAACCTGATGGCCATTCGAATAAGTACGTTCGTGTTTTCGTTCGCAGATATTTCATTGTTCCTAGAGTGTCCTTAAGGGGGGAGTCTGGTCCAGCTAATGTATTTTCTTAATTCATATAATTTCCAGATATAATTTTAATAATTAATTTTTGTTATTGAAACTTTTCTTTTTACATATAAAGGGACGTTCAAAGAAGAAAATTTACAGTGTAAACTGTAACAGTGACAGTGTAGATTTAATTTGAATGTATACATATATAGATATAGTAGTCGCAAGGAAAGGATTCGGTCAAAACGGTGGGATACGTGGAGTCCTGGGAAAATATCTGATAGATAAAATCAGACAACTTTTTTCTTTGGTAGGTACGTAAAATGCGTATGAACCTCAACTTGCAAAAAAAAAATTGTTAATTGCAAAAATGGCGGTGAAAAACATGAAAATGAACGATACATGTCGCCCGTTATTTTGCAATAACTTTATGCTATAATAATAATAATTCATTAATAGTCGAGGTTCATTACCATATAAACTTAATTACCACCAATTTAAGAGGTGAATCAAGTAAATTTACACTGTCAAATTTTCTCCTTTTAACGTCCCTGCATATGTAAACGAAGTTTCAATAACAAAAATTAATTATATCTGGAAATAATATGTATTAGAAAAATACTAATAATTAGAAACGTGCAGGTTCTAAAGATTAATAATGAAAAAGTGTTGTTTTATCGTACTCGTCATACTTTTTATATTGCACTCGATTGTTTTCATTCGCAGATATTAAATTGTTCCTAGAATGTCCTTAAATTGGAAACATACAGATTATGACGATTGTTAATGAAAAATATTGGTTTATTACTTCGAATTCTATAATATTTTTGAATTGAAACGTGGAATAGTAATTTCTGTCAATTTTTCCTGTGAATCATGAAAATGGGGAGGTTTTGGATAATAAATTCAAAATTTAATTGGAATATTTCTTTTTGAATATTTGTCCTGTTTGAACTGACAGAGAAATCCAATATATCAGCATTGTTACATCGTGTACAATTGTTAAAAAGCAAATGAAGCATTGTAATTAACATCTACATGGAAATTCATTCTGTGCCTGTATACTCAATTATTTATAAGTCTAGTTTATATAGATATATTTACTCGCCCATTTTGAAATGTTAAAGTACAATTTTACAATTTAAAGGTATGCATAACATAACACAAGTCTCACCCTGATAGTCAATGGAAGATATCTGTACGAACCTTAGTAGACATCAAAATTAATTTATTGTTATTGTTTTATAATTACTGTAATTATCAAGATATATTTACTTGTCAGTTTGGTATATCGAAATAATATATCTATTGCAATGAATTTATATACACAACCCAAGTGTCAACCTGATGGTCATTAGAATGTATCCATATATATATACACATACGAGGTTTAGTAGTAGTCAAATATTGTTTTTATCACCTTTCATTTGATAATTGAGAAGTGTTTACTTACCATGTTGATGCAAATCTCAACCTGATGGACATTACAATGTATCTGTATATACAAGGTTTACTAGTAATCAAATTTTGTCTGTAATCATCTTTCACTTGATAATTGCGAAGTATTTACTCTCCATGTGGATGGAAATCTCAACCTGATGAACATTACAATATATCTATATATACGAAGTTGAGTACCTATGAAATTCTGTTTATTATTATCATCCTGTTACATCTATAATTATCAAATACACTTGTAATCTGTTAGAAAAACGACAATAAGCAATATTTGTTGACTACTAATTTAAGTAAATATTTACTCGCCATGTTGATGGAAATCTCAACATGATGGTCATTACAATATATTGATATATGCGATGTTCAGTACCTATGAAACTTTATTTATTATTATTATCCTCTTACAATTATAACTATCAAATACACTTGTAATCTGTTAGAAAAACAACGGTAAGCAATATTTGTTGACTGCTAATTTAAGTAAATATTGCCTCTTTTTTCAAAATATTTTCAACTTTTATAAACCAAGAATTGTCACGTCCACCACAAAATTAGTCAAACTGTCCTAAATAATATTGAAAGTTAGAAGGCTGTATATTAATTCTTCAGATAAACATGAATTATGCTACAAGAAATAACAACCTTCATGTTTTTGAGCTCCATAAATACCCATATTGAAAAGGTGGTTAAAATTTCTTTGTGAAACCAGTAAACTGTGATTTTAGTCGAAAGTTTCGAGTATATCTAGAAGTCTGGAAGCAACCGGTGGTTGTGAAGGAGGTCACGAGCTAACACCCTCTTCCTTTTAACCCTTTGAGCATGATGAAATTTATGCTGTAAAGCCATTGTGAAATGTCCACCGCTCTATTAAACGAGCCTGGAATTTCCATCGGTTTCCATAAACGAAAGAGGTATTGATTTTATTTATTAAAATGTTCTTTTTACACCTATAGATTCCGGAACCGATTAATCAATTTCGAAGATAAGCGAACGGAATGTGTAACGGCAATTTGAATTGTTAAATGAATTATTCAATAGATAAGAAGTATATTAAATCTGCTAAAATATGGAAACATGCTGTAAAGTGTTTCGATTTTGTTCTATATTTCTTTTTTTTATTGTCGTTAACATGTTCTTTGAACTGTTTCTCTTAAACAGTTACTTCGTGAGGTTTATATTTTTGTTATTGCTAATGCAGTAATATTGTTAACTGCGTTATATAAAATTAAAGAAAAGGAACCAGTACATGGTCAGAAGAACAATCAATTATTAACTGATATTGAATAAAGTTTAACAGTTACTATAAATCTACCATGTATTAACACGAAATATCATAGAATACTAGTGTATACAAAACATATACTAAAATCAACAGAATATACAAACTAAAATAATAGTAATAAATAAATAAATAAATAAATAAATAAGTAGGAGTACGTGAGAACTTTTCAAATACTTTATTCCTAGAACTACACTAAAATCAATGTCAATATTTATTGCATCATTATTTAAAAAAAACAATGTGTTCACGTTTTAAACAATTTCTATCCAATTCGAAAGCTCACGTATTTCTGTTTACTCGGTAAACAAAATTAATATTGCATTAGACTTAGAACTACACTAAAATCTCTGTCAATATTTATTGAATCATTATTTAAAAAAAACAATGTGTTCACGTTTTAAACAATTTCTATCCAATTCGAAAGCTCACGTATTTCTGTTTACTCGGTAAACAAAATTAATATTGCATTAGACCTAGAACTACACTGAAATCTCTGTCAATATTTATTGCATCATTATTTAAAAAAAAAAAAAAATGTGCTCACGTTCTAAACAATTTTTATCCAATTCGAAAGCTCACGTATTTCTGTTTACGCAATAAAAAAAATTAATATTGCATTAGACCTGAATAAATTCAATATTGCGTAATTATTTCAAAAAAATCTATTCAAGTTTGAAAATTTGTACGTAATTTAAAAGCTTTCATACTTTTTGTTTATTCGATCTTTTCAGTCAACGATCTTCGCATTTCTCCGTTTGTGGAAACTATTCAAGCACCGACAGGGATGCGTCGACTTGGAGAAATCACACGCAGTTAGAATCAAGGATACATCAGCACCGTATCTGGGCCAAGTAAAACTAGTTATGGAAAAACCTTGCCCAGACGTCACTGCTTTTCTTTGGGAAGATGACCAAACTGGTTTCGACCTTGCCAGGATCTATCCTTGGTGCAGATTCGCCTTCTAACGTTCAATCCAGATTGCATTCTTCTTATTAAACTAGTCTAAAGGTGAGGTATGGGTTAGATGCCTAGCTAGCCCCTCCCCCCAACTTAAATAAAATTTAAGGAAAGAATTGCATAATAATGCACTATTTATGCGCTCTTCAAATCCGTAAGACAACAATTTTGCGCTCGCTCCGTTTAATGGAAACAAATTTATTTAAAGGGTTTGGTCTGGAAAATCAAAACGGACACTTCCTTGTGTGTGTGTTTTTTTTAAGGTATTAAATAATAATTTTTATTAATGAATTTGTTTTAAAAGAAATTATACATCGTGTACAGTTGAATAATGAAATTTTAGTAATATTAGCAAGTTACGAGACAAAACTTGCATTACAAGAAATTTCAACGTCTTCATCAACAAAATTTTAAAAAAGTTCAGGTATATCTTTGAATTCTGAAAGGTGGTATTCCAATCGTCAATAGTTTTCTATAAGTAGTCATACGTTAATGAAATGAATCACTTGAACAAAAAAAATAAAAATATATACATGTCGAATTGAGCAACCTCCTCCTTTTCGAAGTCGGTTAAAAAGGACGAAAGTATATTTATCCTCCACGATTATCTACAAATATTTCCTCTAAAACTTTATATAATATAATATTGTATTTTAATATTGTAAATTGTAATTATATTACTATTATTATTATATTATCTAATATATATTATACTATAATGTAATATCATATTCTATTATATAAGGCTTTTATATTAAATTATTTTTAAAAGTACAATCGTGCTAGAAAATAATAATTTAAATCTGCTTTCGAGAGTCACGCAAGTCTCAACCTGATGTACATACAAGCCATTCCAATGTATCTACATATGCAAACCTATGAAATTTTGCTTAATATTATTATCCTCTTACAATTATAAACGATCAAGTGCACTTGTAATTTGTTAGAAATACAGCAACAAGCAAAATTTGTTGACCACTAAATTTCGTATATAGGATACATTTAATGACCATCAGGTTGAGACTTACGTTGTGTTTATAAATACAGAGATCATATTTCCATCATCGTCGAAACTGACGAGTAAATATAGAAAATAATAATTTAATTCTGCCTTCGAAAGTCACGCAAGTCTCAACCTGATGTACATTACAATAAATCAATATACATACAAGCCATTCCAATGTATCTACATATACAAACCTATGAAATTTTGCTTAATATTATTATCCTCTTAATAATTTAATGCTTTCGAGAATGACGCGAAGACGACGTTTAAGTTAACCTTTCTCCATAAATACATCTTCGTTCGCTGCACTCCCGTTTTCTCTTCTCTTCGCGTTAGATCGTGTTAATCGAAAATATTACACTGACGAGCCAGAAAAGATGTCGGAAGAAAAGAGGATGATCGTCGCAAAGGGGCCGTGCGACAAAGAGAAAAGCAATTTCCTGTGAGTTCGATCCGCGACTTTCCTCGCAGAATAAAAAGGAAGCGGGCTGGCAGGGACTTCGAAACTAAAGTATTGTATTACGTTCGATTCTGACCGTGCAAACCTCTCCATCACATGTAGCCATTTCCTGCGGTTGCGGTTAAGCCGGACCTATTGCTCCAAACGCGTTCTCGCTTCCTTTTCGCAGGAAAGACTTTGAAAAATTCCGACGGCACCTCCGGTTTCGCTGGGCTTCTCACTAGCATCGTCTTTCATTTATTAACTTGTACTTGGAAGGACCAACGCATTCGGAATTCGCCGTTTCCGGTTCCCAGTGTCACAATAACATGATTTAAGGGAGGATACTTAAATATGTATAAAGCTGAAAATAAGGCTTCATTTACAACATTTATTACGAATTTATTACGTAAAAGGTTCAATGAAATTATTCGAAATTTTGTACGGCTTTGTATACGTTATTGATATTACAAAAAAAGTATGTTTGTATAGAGATTCATTGGTGTCTTTAAAATTTGAAGAATAGTGATAAAAGTGTTAAATAGTTTTATTAATTATTAACCCTTTGGACTCAAGGCCTTTTTTCCTGATATCTACCAGTAACTCGAGATGTTTCTTAGCATTCTATTGCCATGAATTCTAAGCTATCTAGATTTGAGAATAAGTTCACCTTTACCTACAAATTAAACCTAAAGTATTAGGTATTAAGTATTGTAGATTTGCTTCGTGAAACCTAATGGTGACTGAGACTCACCTCTGGAGTGCAAAGGGTTAACAATTTCTTCCTCGATACCCTCATACCTGTGTCGTACTTGTTAGAGACAATTGCGTATAAGGAGTCATTTAAAAAATAGATCACCTGAATAATTCGGTTATTTTTAATAGCACAAAAAAAAAAGGATCGAGAGAGAATTAATTTCGAGAAGCACATATCACCTTACCAATGACTTTTTTTATCATTGAAGTGTAGAGGTGCTGTAAACGTCAGACAGTGTCGACAAACAGGCTACAAACAAAATGTAAGATATCCAGCGCAACATTCGTTTCACTATAAAAGCGTATATAAAAGAACTCGTTGGATATTAAATTTGCAAATTTTATTGTCCTGCACAGATTTTCGCCAGAACAAATGATACTCGAGATATTCAAATACGAGTAGGAGTATATAAACGTTACCGCCACAGAACGCAGGTTTAATGTAACCAACATAGCGAAAAACACCGCAAAGGTAATGCAATCGTTGTATAAAGTGCAATAGATGTATCGTAGACGGCTTACAAACACTGTGCCAAGTGTGGTGCAGGTGTAGGATAGTTGGTGCACGTGCATCCAGGATGATGTCATTTCTGGTGTTTACTCTTCCACTGATATTTCCACGTTTGGTTTTCTTTAACGACACGTACGTGGATTGGCATGTTGTAACTTATTCCCCTATCATAGAGACTTTTATAGTATTATTCATTTACCGCGGAAACAAAGTTAAAGATATTGCTCACGTTTCTGCTTAATTAGACTCTTAACGCATTAACCTCGAATTCAAGGTGATAGGGAGCAGGAAAGGATTGCAGGAAGGCTTTCAGACAGTCACAGGGTATCGTCAAGAATAGCAAACTTTTTTTTTATGTGATAAAGTTCTTTCTTTATATTTTACGATTCGAATTGCACGATTCAAGATTTTACAGTTTACGTTTCACCATGTTACGCTTCATTTTTTATACTTCATGTTTCACGTTTCTGGATTTACGATTCACGATTCACGTTTTACATTTCACGTTTCACAATTCACGATTTACGATTCACGATTCACGATTCACGTTTTACATTTCACGTTTCACAATTCACGTTTTACATTTTACGTTTTACAATTCACGATTTACGATTCACAATTCACGTTTTATATTTCACGTTTCACAATTCACGATTCACAATTCACAATTCAGGATTCACGATTCACGTTTACATTTCACGATTCACAATTCAGGATTCACGATTCACGTTTCACGTTTTACATTTCACGTTTTACGATTCACGATTCACGATTCACGTTTAAATTTCACGTTTCACGATTCAAGTTTACAATTCACGATTTACGATTCACGATTCACGTTTTACATTTCACGTTTTACGATTCACGATTCACGTTTCACGTTTCATGATTCACGTTTCATGATTCACGTTTCATGATTCACGTTTTACGATTCACGTTTTACGATTTACGATTCACGTTTTACATTTTACGTTTCACGATTCACGATACACGATTCACAATTCACGATTCACGTTTACACTTCACGTTTCACGGTTCACGTTTTACCCTTCACGTTTCATATTTCACACTTAAACAGAGCCAATAGTCTCACACTCGTATCATTTAAATTATCGAATGTAATTCATACACTACGTGCAGAATGCAATTGTAAACTATAATTGTTGCTGACTTATTAATATCAAAATTAAACATCTTTCCCCATTTCTAGAAAAATCAGGTTCATCGATACCATCCTGAAACTGCGCGACGATGAAATACTGTTGCTTGTCTGCTCTTTTTTTTATGGGCAACAACGAATCTACGCCCATGACGAAGATCCACAGTGATTTGCGACAAATCCAGCCAGATTTCTGTGCGGTTGCATTCGAATGCACTTGATTCATTCTGCTTGCAAGTTAGCATGGACCGCTGGCTGAAATGTCGTCCACGCCTCTTGAGATTCCGACCTAAACAATCGACCATCCCCGTCGAGGGTGGCATGGTATGGCCCCAGGATACGGACCTGAGGATTTTCGCTCAAGCGTTTGCTTCCGGACACTTTGATTCTCGGTAGCTTTAGAGGATCCGGTGTAAATTACAGTCAAAGAACATCGCGGAAACACTGTGAGCATTGATATAATAAACGTTAAGCATTATCCAGATAAAAAATGTAGTAAAGATGCTTTATCTTCGTTATTATTCGATAACTGTCGCATAAAAATATTTATTCGACAAATAATGGTAACCTACGTACTCTTTACACGTGAATGGCTTCTCACGCTGAAACATTCTTGGCATTTGGAAAAGGAATGTGGTGATTTCAAGCACAAAATGAATGTTATTCTACACAGTGACTTGTTCACGTTTCAGACGTGAAAGAAAGTTATGTGATTTAGCCAGCGAGAAAAATACGAAACCATTAAATATATCGAATCAAATTGTCAATTTTGTTAGTTTCTATTTGAATAAATTGAAATTTAATATAAAAAAACAGTGATTGTTCTATTATGAGTATTATAAGCATTCTTAACATTTGAAAAAGGAATGTGGTGATTTCAATCACAAAATGAATGTAATTCTACACAGTGACTTGTTTTGACAAATTTATGTGATTTAGCCAGCGAGAAAAAGACGAAACCATTAAATACATCGAGGGAAATTGTCAATCTTGTTACCCTAGTAGCACAAAAATATTGGTTAAATATTTTTTTCAGATATTAAAGAAATATTTTTTTAGCCACACTGTTTAAGATGAATATAAATATTTGTTTGAATATTACATACATATAAAAAAAAATATTACAAAAATATTAAATGAAGATGAATTAAATGTGCTTAGAATGTACATGAAATATTTAAAACAGATTCAGGGAATATAGAAACGAGATGTAAGAGACGTGAGTTCAATATTCCATACATATTTGGAAATATAAACTAAAATATTCATGCAATATAAAAGAAACGTTTAAAAGATATTTGGATAATGTGAAAAATATAAGAAAGTTGTACAAGAAACAAAGAACAAAGAAGAAAATTACGAAAAATACGAAACCATTAAATGTGTCGAGGCAATTGTCAATTTTGTTAGTTTCTTTTCGAATAAGTTGAAATTTAATATAAAAAGGTTGTACAAGAAACGAAGAACAAAGAAGAAAATGAAACCAACCGAGGACTATCCAACAACAACTTCACGACTTCAAATTTTGTTAGTTTCCATTTGACTAAATTGAAATTTAATATAAAAAAAAGTGACTGTTCTATTGTAAGTGCTAAATCAATCAAAGTGAAATGAAACCATAAGAGAACGTTTCGCACGTACGTTTCTCATTGGAAATGATGAAAACGAGTCTGACCAACGGCTCTCCGCGTTCGCGAAACAGTAAAACGCACGGAGAGTATGGTTGCGTAATGCCAGCCTTATTACTCGCCGGAGGAGAAAGTTGGCCTCACGACGACGCCGACGCCGACGTCTGCAACTCTTTCCTGCGCGCACGTGTGCACGCGTACACGTACGTACACGCTTTCAAACGTTACACGCGTTATGTTAGTCAGATGGTGCAGATCACCGAGCAATTCTCCGAGCGTTACGTCATACGTGAATTTCCATAATTATGGAAATTTTGTTGTCCGGTAGAATTTTAGAAATTTCTTTGGAAATAGGATAATTGTGGATCTATGCTGCGAATCAATCAAATTTTTTAGTGAAAGTGACGAGATTCGAACATTTCTATAGGGTGTACCATATAACTCTTACATTTTTAAATATCTCGCGTGTTTCTTGCGATAGGAAAAAAAGGCCGGGGGAAACATTGTTCGGTTTGATCTAAATTAACATTTTATATCATGTCTGAATTAGATCTGGATTAGCTCTGGATTAGATTTTCTATTAAATTAGTATGTGAAGCTTTATATATCATGTCAGGTTTGGATCAGGTCTGAGTTAAGTCTGGACAAGGAGCTGCGTTAATATAATACATTAGGTCACGATACAAATTTTATATCAGGTCTGGATTAGATCTATTAGGTGGACTGGAAAGTAATGTCGTTTATTTTAGATTAAATTCAAACAAATTTTTAATAAGTTACTTTTTTTAATTAATTATGTAATCGCCCTCGTTATCAACAGCCTTTTGCCATTTAGTGTGAAAATTTTGAATGCTAGATCGATAAAAATCAATGAGCTAGTGAGTGATAAACAAGTATTTCAAATTGAAAAAACGACATTACTTTCCAGTCCACTTAATAGAATAGAACTGGATTAGATTTTCTATTAGATTACTGTATCAGGTTTTTATTTGATGTGGGATAGGTTTGGATATGGATCTCCATTAAAATATTTGCGGTAGGAAAAAAAGGCCGGGGGAAACATTGTTCGGTTTGAAGAGGAGCATAGTGTGACAGGCAATCAAATTATCTCGAGGTCATATTTTCCGAAGTTTCAAGGTCATCAATATTTTTTTTAACG
>NC_071982.1:10565065-10566601 GCF_026283585.1 Hylaeus volcanicus
GTGTAAGTATGTTGACCTTCAAATGACTTTGTGAGGAGTTATTCTTATAGAAACAATGAGATTTTTACCTAAAATACCTCCGTTACTTTTAGTGATATGAAAAAATCGTTCCAATAAAATTTGTATAGTTTCAGTAGGACAACATTATGATTTGCGTGACAAATATATCAAGGTCATAGTTTACGAAATTTCAAGGTAATAAATGTTTGTTTAAATAGGAAGGGGTATTATTCATTATTGTAATCTTGTAACTGAGAAAAAAAAAATATACAAACATATATAATATTTCAAGGAATATATGTTTTCATTGTCGTTGATGGAATGTTTATACAATTGACGGTTGGTAGCAGTTCAAATCATAGGAGTTTAGCAAAAGTTCATTAGATCGGATATTAACGAAAATATCATTCCAAACAAAAATCGAGTTCTATTGTATCGTAATTCGTATATTCCGCAAATCAGAGGGGAATACGTCACGGCGTATAGAAGTATTCCGTCTCCCGTGGCTGGATACATTAGTGATTCACCATATTTCCATTAACCATGCATACGTACAGCACGAACTTGTAAACACACGTGGCTCGAAATAGGGTTTACATATTAATAGCACGGCTCGAGATGCATCTGGACGAAAGTGGCCTAACTCTAACTGTAAGAAGAGGCAACTCGGGCCGAATTGGAAACCGTACGTAACCAGAACGTTTCCTGGCTCTACGTACTCTTCGACGCTTGTGCTCCAAGTACCGAGTGGCCTTGAGTAGTTTAATAGCCTGCAGGAAGCACAACAAGTGCTTCAAAGGACGTCTGAAACTCTTAGCTGTGCGCATTGTCTTTGCTTCAAACGAAGTTTAATTGCGTTACAAAACATTATTACGTTCAGCCGTATTGTAGTATCGTCGCGCGTTAACTGTTAAATTAATTCCGTAACTTTAGATTCGATCATTTGGAACTGCAGTTTAAGTGGAAATATTTCATTGTCGTTTTGTTATCGCATAGAGATTACCAACCTCCAAAGTTCTCAATCTGGTAGACATTATAATCAATCAATGTATATATAATCAAATTTCGTCTATTGTCATTATTCTAGCAGATTACAAGTGTACTGAAGTGTAGTTTAAATAAAAATATTTACTCGCCATGTTGATAAGAGTCTCAACCTGGTGGACATTACAATGTATCAATGTATATACATTCAAATTTCGTCTATTACCATTATTCTAGCAGATTACAAGTGTACTGAAGTGTAGTTTAAATAAAAATATTTACTCGTCATGTTGATATTTCTCAACCTGCTGGACATTGCAATGTATCAATGTATATACAATCAAATTTTGTCTAGTATCATTATTCTAGCAGATTAAAAGACTGCTAAAGTGTAGTTTACATGGAAATATTTACTCGTCATGTTGATGCAAATCTCAACCTGATGGATATTACAATATATCTATGTACCTGTATACGAGGTTTACTCAAACATTGTTTTTATCATCTTTCATTTGATAATTGAGAAGTGTTTACTTACCATGTTGATGCAAA
>NC_071982.1:10567001-10569191 GCF_026283585.1 Hylaeus volcanicus
TTTGCATCAACATGGTAAGTAAACACTTCTCAATTATCAAATGAAAGGTGATAAAAACAATATTTGACTACTACTAAACCTCGTATGTGTATATGGATACATTCTAATGACCATCAGGTTGACACTTGGGTTGTGTATACAAATTCATTGCAATAGATATATTATTTCGATATACCAAACTGACAAGTAAATATATCTTGATAATTACAGTAATTATAAAACAATAACAATAAATTAATTTTGATGTCTACTAAGGTTCGTACAGATATCTTCCATTGACTATCAGGGTGAGACTTGTGTTATGTTATGCATACCTTTAAATTGTAAAATTGTACTTTAACATTTAAAAATGGGCGAGTAAATATATCTATATAAACTAGACTTATAAATAATTGAGTATACAGGCACAGAATGAATTTCCATGTAGATGTTAATTACAATGCTTCATTTGCTTTTTAACAATTGTACACGATGTAACAATGCTGATATATTGGATTTCTCTGTCAGTTCAAACAGGACAAATATTCAAAAGGAAATATTCCAATTAAATTTTGAATTTATTATCCAAAACCTCCCCATTTTCATGATTCACAGGAAAAATTGACAGAAATTACTATTCCACGTTTCAATTCAAAAATATTATAAAATTCGAAGTAATAAACCAATATTTTTCATTAACAATCGTCATAATCTGTATGTTTCCAATTTAAGGACATTCTAGGAACAATTTAATATCTGCGAATGAAAACAATCGAGTGCAATATAAAAAGTATGACGAGTACGATAAAACAACACTTTTTCATTAATTATCATTAGAACCTGTAAGTTTTTAATTTAACGACACTCTAGGAACAATTAAATATTTGCGAATGAAAGCAATCCAGTGCAAATTCCAAATTCTTAAAATTTCCAAAGAAAATAGCAAACGATGTAAAACGTTTCACAATAAAATTAAATAACAATCAACTCGTTCAATTAACGCGTGTTCTACGATTATCACAAGGCGATATAAATATTTGAGAATTGCTTAGACGTATCAGAAAACGACCTTGAACTTGCTTACCTTGACTGGGCCATGTGATGACGTTTGTTTTCTACCACGTGACAATGGTCTAAGGAATCGCTTCAAAGAAAAAAAAGTCTGCGAACCTCACAACATCTACAAGAATCGATAGAGCGATCGAGAATGATCGAAACACTGATTGCACGCGAAAACAATAAACACACTAGAAAAATAATGAAGAAAACATGAAACTCTGAATTATTTATTGCAACGTTAACATTAGGTGAGTCAGCTGACCTATTTAATCTCGAACTCAAGTTTGTTTTTTTCTTTTCGAAGCTCGTATGTTAACCGATCGCCATTTTTGGTCCTGACGGTTTTTATTTATATTTTGAATAAACACTTTTATAGGAGATTGCCGGAATCAGGTCGACGACGACGACGTTGGCGACGACGCCAGTCGACGAGGCGCGGATGCAGGGTTAGAGGACTCTGAGGAGGGTGAATGAGGTTATGGCACCGATGGGGAAAGGGGGTGGGGAGTCAAGTGAACCTGAGCGCAGGTTTGCGCGCTCGACAAGTACACTTGCCCATCGAATCAACTTGGATGCGATGCAGAGCAACAGTGGAGACGTGTTGCTCCTCCTATTCCGGAAACAAAAGTTGCATGCGTTACCGGAAAGAGCGAATGATGAGGTTGTCTGGGTTGGGACTTCTATTAGGATATTAGATTGGAATAAATAAATTTTGTATGGGGTCTAGATTAACTTTCGAGTAGATTTTCTGTTAGATAATTAGGTCAGGCTTTATATTTCATGTCAGGTCTGGATTAGATCGGGATTAGATCTGGATTAGATTTTCTATTGGATTAGTATGTGAAGGTTTATATTTCATGTCAGGTTTGCATCTGGTTTGGGTTAGGTCTGGATAAGGAGCTGCATTAATATGATATATTTGGTCATATTTCAAATTTTATATCAGGTTTGGATTAGATCTAGAATAGAACTGCATTAGATTTAGAATAGAACTGGATTAGATTTTCTATTACATTATTGTGTAAGGTTTTGATTTGATGTGAATACGTTTGGATAAGGACCTCCATTAAAATATTAGATCTAAATTAAAATTTTATATCAAGTTTGAATTAGATCTGGATTAGCTTTGGATTAGATTTTCTAGTAGATTAC
>NC_071982.1:10569201-10574837 GCF_026283585.1 Hylaeus volcanicus
TATTAGATCAAAATTAATATTTTATATCATGTCTGAATTAGATCTGGGTTATCTCTGAATTAGATTTTCTATTTGATTATTATGTATGTCAAGCTTTATATTTCGTGTCAGGTTTGGATCTGCTCTGAGTTAGGTCTGGATAAGGAGCTACATTAATATAATAGATTAGGTCACAACACAAATTTTATATCAGGTATGGATTACATCTAGAATAGAACTGCATTAGATCTAGAATAGAACTGGATTAGATTTTCTATTAGATTATTGTATAAGGTTTTGATTTGATGTGAATATGTTTGGATAAGGACCTCCATTAAAATATTAGATCTAAATTAAAATTTTATATCAAGTTTGAATTAGATCTGGATTAGATCTGGATTAGATTTTCTATTGGATTAGTATGCGAAGGTTTATATTTCATGTCAGGTTTGTATCTGGTCTGAGTTAAGTCTGGAGAAGGAGCTGCATTAATATAATACATTAGCATACATCACAATTCAAATTTAACATCAGGTCCGGATTAGATCTTCTATTAGATTACAGTATTAGGTTTTTATCGTATGGTATAACAAAAAATATATAGTTCCATTTGATAAACGAAACTTGACCATCATATCTCGTTAAATAACAAAGTTAACAAAAGTTCCTTTTCGCTGAAACATGAGCCCCATTTTACCATGCAATTTCCATATTTGAAATTTTGCATTCGGTCGATAGTTTTGGAGTTAGAGCTTCGTATCATTTAAGCTGGGACACCCTGTACATACGTTGTAATGAACATCAGGTTTAAACCTTGGGTTGTATATATACATAAATTCATTGTAATGGAGATCAGATTGATTTCAAGATTCAAGCAACGAAAGAAAGTTGATATAATAAAATTCCTGTTTTTAAATGTGTTTGTATTATTTTAATACACATTGCACGTATAAGTAACTTTAAGTTTTCAATTTCGACAGCTCTACTTTGAAAATTAACTTCATATTAATTAAACGTTAACATTCGAACCACAAAAAAGAATTTGAACCTTGTCGTTCCTACTTTCACTGAAATTAGGAAATTATACCGAGTTATACTAAAAATTATAGCGAATTGGCGAAATAATTTTCGAAACCAGTCCAAGTCCAAAAACCTGAACTTGTAGTATACGACAACGTGGATTGGTTAAATTAACTCCTCGTTTCAATGCCCGTGCAGAGTGGTCTATTGCAGCCAATACAAGTCGTTAATTCAACACCGTTGTTCATTTTGCGCTACCTAACTATGCCATTTAATTACTGAGTGGCACTATATTGCAGTCGAACCTAAATTGAATCAAGCTATGGCAACTATACAGCTTTGCAGCGTCCTCTAATAATAATCATTAAATTTCTAGTCACCCATAGTTCAACATTATGTTCCACGAGGTAATATTAAGACGCAAGCGAAATCATATTAAATGGAAAAATTTAACAAATAACTTCAGCTCTATTGGCTGTATTATAACAGCCATTAAGAATTGTTTTTATACGAGCACCTTTCACTCGCTCTAGTAAACTGTGAAAATTCATAAAAATAACCAAAAGACTGTTCGATTATTAAAAAAAATTTGAGTCACCATCCTTATACTGATTGCTGAAAAATAATTCTGGAATATGGTAAACATCATTTTACGAGAATAGTTTTCAGTTTTCCACTGTTATACATCTTACGATGTGGAATTGTGCAAACCATGATGCAATGTTTGGCAGCGAGTGGTCCATGGATAAATTACATAATTTTAAGAATATTAACCTTTTGCACTCGAGTTTAATTTCTTTGGAACTCGAAGTGTCATTAAAATGATTGCCGTTGAGGCAAAGGTGACCTGATTTTCAAATCTCAAATTAGAGATCTCATTTTCGACGTCAATCCAAGCTTAGCATTCGTGACAATAGAACGCTAAGAAAGCATCTCGAGTTGCTGATGGATACCAGAAAAAAAGGCCTCGAGTGCAAAGGATTAATAAAATAATGATCAACAATTATTATTCTCATGTAGTTTAAGACCAGATTAAAATATATATAACGTTGACATATCGAATTTATGACGATAAACTGTATAAAAAAATTATTAAATATCTTGTCTATTTCCGCCTATTAAATTATCAATAAAAATTATTTTCACGTTATTAAAGATCAGATTAAAATATATATAACGTTGAGATAACGAGTTTATTACGACAAACCGTATAAAAAAATTATTAAATACCCTGTATTTTTCCGCCCTATTAAATGATCACTAAAAATTACTTACACGTTATTACAGATCAGATTAAAATAAATATAACCTAGACATATCGAATTTGCCAAGTATCCTCTATTTTTCCAAGCCAGCTAAAGGTATGTAACCCCTTAAGGATGATGATCCGGCGCATGGCGTTTAGGATCAATTCCAAACGGAGCATCGAATAAGAAGAAAAGGGAAGATTGACGAGCATCCAGGGTGTTTTGTCGAGGGGCTAGACGCGTTGGTGGGGATGCGGCGCTTAGAGAGAGGCGCCACGGCGCCAGTGCGCGTGCGCGCGGTTTGGCGCGGGGCTGAACCTTTGTGAAGGGTGGTGGGCGAATATTGACGCGCTGCAGGCGTGCCAGGGGCTAGCAGGTGGAAGGAGCTCTCCCTAGGCCAAGGGCTCCTGGGCTGAAGGATCGGAGCTCAAGGAGGCTATAGTCTAACAGTCGGTGATGGTTCCACTTTTTTATTTGGAAGGAGACGCGACTCGGACTTAGTCCTAAGCTCGGAGTTAGCCCTCGTTTTAATGTTAATATGTCACAAGTCGATTCGGAAAAGGACTCGAATCAGATCTAACACTAAAGTAGCGCACGAGGAATTTGATGAGTAGTTTAATTTAATTATGATTGGGATAAGAATCTTGATATGATACAAGTCAACTTAGAAAAGGACTCGACTCACAATCAGATCTAACCCTAAGGCATCGCACGAGGAATTTTACATATACTTTAATTTACTCATACTTTGAAATATGAATGTTGATATGACACAACACGACTCAACTCAACTCAGAAAAAAACTCAACTCACAATCAGACCTAAACCTAAGGCATCACACGAGGAATTTCAAGATTATTTTAATTTAACCATACTTTCGATAAGAATGTTGATATGACACAACTCAACTCAGAAAGAGACTCAACTCAGACTTAACCCTAAGGTATTACACGAGGAATGTTATAAGTACTTTAATTTAATCACACTTTGGATAAGAATGTTGGTACGACACAACTCAACTCACAATCAGATCTAATTCTAAGTCATCACACGAGGAATTTCACGAGTTCTTCAATTTAGCCATACATTGGATAAGAATGTTAATATGTCGCAATTCAACTCAGAAAGAGACTCAGCTCAGATTTAACCCTAAGATATCATACGAGGAATTTCACGAGTATTTAAATTTAATTATACTTTGAAATAAGAATGTTGATATGACACAACTTAACTCAGAAAGAGACTCAACTCACAATCAGACGTAAACCTAATGCATCACACGACGAATTTCATGAGTACTTTGATTTAACCATACATTGGATAAAAATGTTGACGTGCCACAACTCAACTCAAACCTAACCTTAATGGCTCACACGAAGGATTTCATGAGTACTTTAATTTAATCATACTTTGAAATAAGAATGTTGATATGACACAACTCAACTCAACTTAGAAAAAGACAACTCACAATCGGACCTAACTCTAATGCATCACACGACGAATTTCATGAGTACTTTTTAATTTAATGATACTTTGAATAAGAATGTTGATATGATACAACTCAACTCAGAAAAAGACTGAACTCGCAATAAGACCTAACCCTAAGGCATCACACGAGGAATTTTACGAGTTCTTCAATTTAACCATACTTTGGATAACAATGTTAATATGTCGCAATTCAACTCAGCAAGAGACTCAACTCAGATTTAACCCTAAGATATCATACGAGGAATTTCACGAGTATTTAAATTTAATTATACTTTGAAATAAGAATGTTGATATGACACAACTCAACTCAACTTGGAAAAAGACTCAACTCACAATCGGACCTAACTCTAATGCATCACACGACGAATTTCATGAGTACTTTTTAATTTAATCATACTTTCGATAAGAATATTGATACGACACAACTAAACACAGAAAAAGATTTAACTCATAATCACATCTAATCCTAAGACATCACACGAGGAATTTCATGAGTACTTTTTAATTTAATGATACTTTGAATAAGAATGTTGATATGATACAACTCGACTCAGAAAAAGACTGAACTCACAATCAGACCTAACCCTAATGGCTCACACGAGGAATTTTACGAGTTCTTCAATTTAACCGTACTTTGGATAACAATGTTAATATGTCGCAACTCAATTCAGAAAAATCCAAGGTTTACCATATGCATATGACTTGCGAAGCAAGTACACGTGACTTGTGAAGCAGAGATCCACGTCATAACAACTGACTCGTTAACCACGTACATATATATCAAATTTTTCTTATCGTTGTACTTTTACAACTACTTATAATCATCGAGATATATTTACTCGTCACTTTAGTATATTGAAATATGATATCTATTATAATATATTTATAGACACACAACTTAAGTTTCAACCTGATGACCATTGCAATGTATCCTATACACGAAGTTTAGTTTTCAACTGCTTATTTTTGTTTTTCTAACAGATCATAAGTGTGCTTGATAATTGTAATTGTAAGAGGATGATAATAATAAGCAAAATTTCATGAGTATTGAACTTCATATACATATGTATGGAGAAACATTGAAATGACCATCAGATGGAGACTTATATGTACATAGATTTATTGCAATGTCTATCAGGCTGAGACTCACACCAAAGTGGTGAGTAAATACTTCTTAATTATTATTAAATAAAAGATGATAATAGACGAAATTTGATTACTACTAAACTTCGCATATATAGACACATTGTCATGTCCATCAGGTTGAAACTTATATGTATATATAGATTTATTGTAAAGCCCATCGGGCTGAGACTCATACCAAAGTGGCAAGTAAATACTTCTTAATTATTATTAAATAAAAGATGATAATAGACGAAATTTGATTATTACTAAACTTCGCATATATAGACACATTGTCATGTCCATCAGGTTGAAACTTATATGTAAATATATTTATTGTAATGTCCATCAGGTTGAAAGTTGCACCAAAATGGCAAGTAAATGTGATCTGATAATTTCACCCTTATACTGCTACGGTCAAGGTCATTGCCTCTAAAAGATCTTTAACGAGAGATCCGACGACCTTGAAGCGCATAGGTGCATGCTCGACGAAGGTTCGACGATCTCCCCTTCCTGACCTAAGTCGAACAGGTGCGCGTGCGCAATCCTCAACCTATGCAACATGTAATTATTGTGAATTACCCAAATCAGGCCGTGGCGCCAACATTCTGTCACAAATCGCTCAGTAATTGTCACCGAGACACGCTTCTTTTTTTGCTTTTTTATCAAAGGACAAAAGTCAAAATTGATACCACCATTGTTAGTTTCAGAAATGACTTTAACTTCGGCATTTCTACTTTCATAAATAACTGCAAGTTTAATATTTCTCCATTCAGAAAT
>NC_071982.1:10574847-10576078 GCF_026283585.1 Hylaeus volcanicus
GTCTTCAGAAGTCACTTTACCTTCAACATTCTTCGTTTCAGAAATGATTTTAACTTCAGCACTCCTCCTTTCATAAATAACTGCAATTTTAATATATCTGCATTCAGAAATAACTTCAACTACAACATTTGCACCTTTAGACATAACTTCAACCTTAACGTTCCTGTTTTCAGAAGTTACTTCATCTTCAACATTCTTCATTTCAGAAATAACTTTAACTTCAGCACTCCTGCTTTCCTATAGAAACTGCAATCGCAATATTCCTGTTTTCAAGAAATAATACAACTGTGACACCTATCTTCAGGCCTAATTTCAACATTCCTACTATCACATTTAACCTGAATTTTAACTGTTATACCTTCAAAAGAAACTTGAACTTCCGTGAAGTAACTTAAGCTACACCATTCCCACTACCACATGTAACTTCAACATCAACATTTATACCTCGAGACATACCTTCAACTTCGCCGATCCTATTTCAAAGGGTAACTTAATTTTCCTTATTTCAGATTTCAGACGCGACTCGAAAGATTCGCACGCGCTGCAGAAATTGGAGTGTAAAAAATTCGTTCCTGCTAAAATTTCCGGGAATTTCGAGTCGTGGTAAATCCTTGATACGTCTCATAGAGCGGTTTCTTTTCTGAGAAACGGATAGATTACACTTCCCCTCCAGGCGTTCCCCTCGTTCTCCTCGTCGACGACCCTCTCCGTTCTTTCGATTGCTTTCTACCGTTCCCTCCTTTTTCTTCGGGAAAAAGAGAAGACGAACGCCTAATGGATTTAACTCCCCCCGGAAAGCACGGAGGGGTTGGTTTTGAAAGGAAAGAAGATTCTGCTCGGTGCCGGGATCATCGAACGTGCTACACGATTGAAAAGTGAATAAGTAAAGTCGTAAGGAATACTTGGAGACTCGAAGCTATCTCGCTGATACGACGACAGAACAACCCCGGGCATCAACGACAAGGATTCTTCTTCCGGTTTTCCCTCTACTATCTTATTTACAAAGTCGACGTTTCTTCCAAATGGTTTTCTTTCAAGGACGGATTAAAATTCACCTGTAGTTCACGATCGAACTACATTTCACCGTCAGAAACAGAATCAGAATGAAACAACGTTCAAGTATTGGTTCGTTCAAACAGTTATTTTTCTGTTCATAAACCCACAAGACAATAAAACAAAGACTGACATAGAAAGAAAAATGTTTGTACAAATGTTTATCGACAGAGTGTTC
>NC_071982.1:10576088-10579073 GCF_026283585.1 Hylaeus volcanicus
AGCAAAGTATCGGTTCTTTTAAACAGGTACTGTTTCTGTTTATAAACACACGTAAAATAAAAGAAAGACACCTGTAAAAAGCATGATGTTTGTTTGTACTAATTTTGTATCAAGCACGAAGCCAGTATATCAATGAATCGTATACTTTATCGACAGAGCGTTCTATATTATGAACGAAGAGCGTCCTGCCTTACTAACAGAGTGCACTATATCACCGACATAGTACATATGAGCATTGTGCTCTACATTACTAACAAAGAAGTGCATCGGTAACAAGAATTGAAGAAATAATGGAGATGGTAAAGCAGGACACTCTGTTGGTAATCCGGAATTTCAGGAATTATTTTCATACATGATGCATTCAGTCCTCAATGGAGGGGAATACGTTCCACTACAATTTTTACCAATTAGAGCAGAAGTTCCCAAACTTGTTAGACCCGTGGCTCCCTTAGTATATGTATATATTATTTTCGGTGGCTCCTTTAGTAGCAGTCAATATGAGACTAATCTGAAATATGTTAGACAGACTACATTTTGTGGCACAAGCTAACTAAATATAAGTGTTACTATTTCATAAGACTTAGTTTCTTTATTATTAAACTTTACCAACATTTATTTTTCTTTCTCTTACATTTTTACATTTTACATATCGAGAATTGCTGAATTAGAGTAGTGTCTTTGTTTCTGTTACTCGCTAGGGACTGAGAAATGATATTTAATCGAGCTATGATGTCGATTCTGTTCCTCAATATACGAAGAGAATACGTTCCTCCACGATTTTTACCAATTAGAGTAATGCCTTTATTCTCGTCACTCTCTCACGGTCGAGAAATACTATTTAATCGATCTATGATATCGATTCTGTTCGAAGAACTGACCGTAAAAGAGCTTTAGAATTTGTTTCTTTAATAAAATACAAATAGCATTGAAAATATCTAATTTGTTATTTTAGATGATTGTAAACGCCATTCCATTTCGATCGCTTATCAAATTAGAGTGATGTCTTCATTCCCGTTACTTGCCAGAGACCGAGAAGCAATGTACACCCCAGGGTTGAAACGATTCTGTAAATAAATATTTAAAGCTATTATACATTATATTACGTTATTATATTCTATACGATATTATACCTATATACACTGTGGCGCATAACTATAGCACCACTGATATTTAATAAATTTGTTAAACATAAAAGAAAAATTGAAAGAAAGTAGCTGGATAATACGAAAAAGCGATGTAAATAATTAATTTCTGAGGAAATATAGTAAAGTAGTCTAAGCATATATCGAGATCCTGGATCGCCTAAATATAGCAATAGCTACTAAAAATAATCTTCAATAATTCGATCTCAAAATTCACGTATTGAGTTCCACGGGTTTTTTACAAGTATAAATGAAATTTTATCTTGTCGAATATTTAAACTGTGCTGTTGCGCGATCTAAGATGTATTGTAAAATGGGACGAATGAAAACACCGTTTTAAAACTGCATATTATTATATTCCGAGTGAGCCTCTGGTGTAACCAGTCTTCAAAAAATAATTTTATTATTTAACTGGAACAGTGCACCATAGCAAAATATTTAACACATCCAGGTATCAATATTGTTAGAAAACACATAAGAGTCAGTGTAATAAAATATTCATACAGGAACCATTTATTTTAAATAGGTTGCGGCACGGGTACTTCTTACACTGATTGTAGTTTACTAGTCCAACGACTATGACATTTAAACAGGAGGAAGATACATCCCATTTCTCTTGGAAAGATTAAAAATTGTCGAACGAGAGGCATGAATATCGTGCTGGCCATGACAGAGTAATGGCCTGGCCACCCCGGTCCCAGACTTGTCACCCCTACGATTTTATTTATGGGGTTTGACTAAATCAATAGCTCACTCTGGAAACTGTACGTACCTTGAAATCTTAAACGAGAAAAATTGAAAACGCGTGTTATTTGCAGTAATAATAAAGTTTCATTGATTATTAACAAAAGCAATCTTTTGTTAGCAGTCGCCATCAATCGTTATCAGTCGGCAAAACCGTCACATTTCGATATCAATCGGCATCGATTATTATTAATCGCCAACAATTGTCGTTAATCGTCATCGATCGTCACCGATCGTCCTTAATTTTCATCAATTGTTATCAACCGCAAAATTTTGTCACTCTTAATTGTCACCAAATTTCATCAATTGTCATCGATTTCCATTAATGGTCATCAATTGTCTTCGCCCTGTCATCAGTCAACACCAGTTATCATCGATCGCCCTTAATTATCGTTAATCGTTACCCACCGCAATCTCACTAATCGTCATCAACTGTTATCAGTCATTGAAAACCGTCACCTTTCGTTATCAACCAGCATCAATCGTTATAAATTTCTCATCGATCCCTTTTAATTGTCATGAATCCTTATCAATCGCTAAGAAACTTCACAAAATCTCATCTATCATCTCGAAAGGAGAAAATTGAGAAATGTTTCTCGGATACAGGATTCAATCAGGTTCGATCGAAAGCACCGTATGAACAGAAAATTAGTTGGCGTAATGTAAACGAAAGACTCTGTACGATGAAAGGAGCTTCATTGAAAAACGTCACGAGGGTCGCAGAGAAAAATTCTTCGCCGATTGTTCGATATAGCAATTAGACGTAGCAGAGGGTTGTACCAAACAAAGTCGATTCCCGAGAGGTCGAAGATTCGAGTTCGGTGGGGTGGCTTATCGAATTTTCGCGTTCGTACCTTTGGGGAATATGTTAGGATCGAATTCGCTCTCCTGCGTATACAGGGCGGACTGATAAAACCGCGCTAACTAATGGAACCTATTCCAAACATCATACGGTAATCGCCACCAACCGTCATCCACTGTTATCTAATCGTCATCGATCGTCATCTAACAGCAACAGGCTCTATTAATCGTCATCAATCATTATCAATCAGCAACAGGCTCCATCAATCGACATAAATTACTGTTAGCCTCCAACAAG
>NC_071982.1:10579083-10580627 GCF_026283585.1 Hylaeus volcanicus
CTATTAATCGTCATCAATAACCAATAAGCTATATCAATCGTCATCAAATGGCATCAAGCTCTATAAATCGTTATCAAACATTATCAATGACCAACAGGCTCCAACAATATTCATAAATTACTGTTAGCCTCCAACAAGCTCTATTAATCGTCATCAATAACCGACAAGCTCTATCAATCGTCATCAATCATCATGAATCACCAACAAGCTTTATCAATCATAATCAATCTTCATCAATCGTCATCAATTGTCGTACATTGTCATCAGTTGTCATCTAGTTGTCATAGAATTCCATAAATCATTATCAGTCGTCATCAATCACCATTAATCATTAAATCGTTGTCTAGTCATCATTAATTTTCAACTTTCAATGTTGGAGAATTAATTATTCTATAGTATTTCTTCATATTTTTTTTATAAAGAATCCTGCAAAATGTGGGTTCATCGTGATTTACTGAACATCCTGTATAGACCGAAAGGCACGTGCTGAAGTCCGCAGAGGGAGAACTAAGAAGGAAAGAAAGGAAGACATTTCTGTCCTTGTTATAGTTCATTTTCTTTTATGTCGGTATAGGTTTGGGATTTGCAATAGCGTACTAATCCTAGGGTGGTAATAGGACGTGGTTCGATAAGACTCTTATTACACGATTATGCGTTCGCTAATGGGAAACTAGATTGGAAATAAATATCGTATCGATACAGTATCTAAATAACATCGATAGTTGACACCATTTGTCATTAATCGTCATCAAATCATTGTTCGCACGTCAACAATTTACATTCAACAGTTTACTGGTATTATGTTTAGATATGTTTTTATTACAAAAATCAAATTATTTCATTTTCTGAGACGATCGTGTTTATGTTCCGAACAAACGAAGTTTAACACGGTTGCTTCGCTACTTTCGACTTATAGAATTGGAATTCAAATTCAAAAATGAGGAAACATTCTCGGAATATATTACTAAAGAATTGAATATCAACTCTTATAATACACACCTTTGTGTTATTAAGAACGACATACGAGTTTTCCAGTTCTTAGATTATACGCGTTTAAAGATTCCATTTCGCACAGGATCTAAGTACGTTACAAATAGAATAATTTTATATAATGCAAGAAAACAACATTTCAACAAATACGTATTTCGTAGTTCGATATGTAGTTTAAATACACAAATTGTCGTGAAAATTGACTAACACTTTGCAATAGAAATATATTAATGTTAATACATATTTTATGCAAATGAATTTTTTCTGAAAAGTAATTATATATTGGATACTTTGCTGTTTTAGGGACCAGTAGTACCAGCCACGACTTCTTGATGTTGTCCTTGTTAATCTAAATCTAATCTCACTTTACACTTTACATTTTACACTTTACACTTTACACTTTACACTTTACACTTTACACTTTACACTTTACACTTTACACTTTACACTTTACACTTTACACTTTACGTTTTACACTTTGCACTTTACGTCTTTACACTTTATATCTTTACACTTTACACTTTACACTTTATATTTTACACTTTACGTCTTTA
>NC_071982.1:10580637-10585320 GCF_026283585.1 Hylaeus volcanicus
CACACTTTACACTTTATATTTTACACTTTACGTCTTTACACTTTACATACTTTACACTTTATATTTTACACTTTACGTCTTTACTCATTTTACACACTTTACGTCTTTACTCATTTTACACACTTTACACACTTTACACACTTTACACACTTTACACACTTTACACACTTTACACTTGATACACTTTACACTTTATACTTTTTATATCTAAAGATCTAATTCCAAGTTCGCAGCTATTAGCTCGATATTACTCGCGACGTAGGATTGTTCGTCACGAATAATACCGATTACCAGGTCTCACCACGTGGAGGTTGCTGCGACTGGAGACCCGGAGATAGAAGGAATCAAACTTCCTTCGATCTCCCTCTACATACAGTATACATACATAGATGCACACTTTACATAGAGCCGACGAGCTTAATACTAAGTACGAAACTTTGAAAATCAAAGGAAAAGAAAATTCCCTTCGATTTCCAAAGTTTAAGTCTGACTCTGCCAAATAATTATTTGAACTAAATGGAAGCTAAATGGAAATCGCGACACGACGCGATCATGAAACTGGACTTACTGAGTCAGTCCCGTTTCCTCTTGTTGGATCTGACTCGAGAGGAAGACGACCGACGCCTCCGAACCAGTCCTCCACATCCTGCACCCCGTTGGGAGCCACTATAGGACCCGACTTGCACCCGTCTCACTGCGCTTTGGACTTACTGCACTGCGCCGGGAGCCTTGGACTGCACTAAACGTGATGCAGGAAGTAGAGAACCGATCCGGAGGAGCCGATTGTCTTCCTCTCGAATACAGATCCACCAGGAGGACGGCAACCGACCTTTCTGTCCAGTTACACAGTTGGTCACTTCACTTGTGACATGAAGTAATATAGTGACCGAAGTGGAGAACGAAGTTGCGAGTCCAAGATGGACCTACGAACAAACAAATGAATTGAACAAATGATTAATAATTATTTGATAGAGGATAGACACTCGTACACGCATGCCTTAAAACTAACTTAGGTACATGCCTTAAAACTAACCAAACTAAGGTACCCACAAGCAATACCAAGGTACGATAACTAAGGGAAACTACACTACGCAAAAATAGGAGGGACGCGATCGCGAGATCCATATCGACCGAAGGATCGTCGAAGAATGAGCTCTCGTCCTTCGTATACCTGTGTCGGTCGAGAGTCGCGGCTCGCGGCTCGCTTGAACCTCTCGAAGTAGAGAAGGGGAAGGGCGAACAACAATCGCGTGACGGTCGATTCGAAGGTTCGTTGGATCCACCGAGAAAATAATTCGTGAAACATTAATATCACAGCAAAATCGTATTCCTCGTCATTCTTTAAATAATAAGTACAATATTTGTTCAAGCAATGATCGAGAATATGATTTTGCCGTAATATTACACCGCGACCACAGCGTTAGATGCTTTTTCTAAAAATGTTCAAAATCGTTACTAACCAATAAGTGACTTGTTTGTGATTTCAGCCAGCAACAAATTACGTTTCTTTCGAGTAGCTTCTCGAGTATGTACTTTGAGAGTGTAGTTATGAAGCCTAACAAGTTTCATATCAATATCTATATGAATAAACTCTTAAAAATATGTACAAAAACAGCTTTTCTTGAGCATCTAAACCAAAATGATCCCTTAACTGTCATTAAATTACTATTTGACACTCATCAATCGTCATGGACCATCATGAATCATTATACATCGTCATGAATCTTCATTTAATCACCACCAAATCGTCATCAATGGTTATTTATTGTAAACCAATGGTCATCAATCACCATCAATCATTTTGTAAACTTATGCTTATAGTTAGAGAGAAGCAAATCAACTTATCACATTAATTAATGTAATTGTTAACAATTAAATCATTTCGAAAATGGTCAGTAAAGTTTCATTCGTTATTTTATTTGTGAAATGTTAAGGGAAACGTATGCGATAGAGTTTTTCATGGACTGGAATAAATTCTGGAATAAGTTCGTTCTCGCGGGTACAAGTGATTCGATTCAATTCGACCTGACAAGAAGTCGACTAAATTCGAAGGGTGGTCTGATTAAATTCCTTCGCGAGTAAGAGCACGGGAACGAGAGAGGGGCGTGGAAAATGGCCGATGAACCCTATAAACTTTCCCATTTGTATTTTATTGAGAAACATAATCCTGGAGCCCCTTTTAGAAAAACCCTTACTTTCACAACATATTTTCTGAAGGTTTTCTCAAATTCAACTGTTTGCTTACCGCTTACCGTCAAATCAATATATATTCACCTAAGAAAAATCAATATAACACTTTCAATCACCATGAATTGCTGTCTAAACATCATCAAACTCATGTATCGTTATAAATCGCCATCGATGATTATGTGTTGTCATAAATATATTGTTACGTATAGTCTTCAACATCCACCACTAGTCATTAATCTTTAACATTGTTAACGTCGTTAACAATCGTCATGTTTCGTCATAAATTCCCATCGATTACCAATCGTCGTCATGAACCATCATCAATAGTCGTCAGTAGTCATCGTATGTTATCAAATCGTTGTCTAATCGTCACCACCAAGCACTACCAATCACCATCGATCATCGTTACTTGTCATGAGTTGTCATCCAATTGTCGCCGACATCCATTAATCGTCATTAATCGTCAATAAACGCAAACTTTTCACCACCAATCGTCACTTATTGTATCGCCACCAATAATCAACAATACTTATTTATTATTATAAAACTGTTATCTAATGGTTGTCAATTGTCTAGATTCGTGACCGGCTGTCACCTTTCCCTATCGATCATCATTACATCGTCATCAACTGTTATCTAATTTTCATTAATAATTGTCAATCATCATCAACTGTTAGGTATCGTCATGTACCTTCATTTAATCGCCACCAATCGTCATCAACTGTCATCTAATGTTCATTAATAATTGTCAATCATCATCAGTTGTCATTAATCGTCATCGCTCATCATCAATCATCATGTATCGTCTTGCATCGTCTACTACTACTTATTTATCGTCAAAAAATCATTCTTGTAAACAAATGGTATATAATTTAGCAACCATCCGAGCACACTTCCATTCAGCAAAACGCAAAGAGTGAACCAGCGAATAAATAAAAATCTTTTCCCAAGCAGTATGCTTTACCGCTTCTCCACTGCGGCTCTCAATTAATTATACTCGCCTAAGAAAGGTCAGTTTTCCATTAAAAATGTGTACAACAGGCTCCCAGGCGGTCGTGTTAGTTTTATTACCGTTGGAAGGTCGAACTTTTTGCGGCTGCATCAGGTTATGCCAGGATGTCGCAGTGCGGTATGCACCGATGACCTCGCGAAAGGAACTGTGGACATTGCCACGAAATTACCAGCGTTAAACTTTCGCTCGCAACTTCAAACCACGATCCTCCCTCGTGTCCTTAGTAGCGGGTTAAGCGTCGTGAGTAAACTACAGCTGGGATATACCGATGACGATGGCGATGCGATGCGAGGAAACTATTTTCCCATCTCCTCCCTTTTCCAGCTTCTGAACCTTGAACTTATTCGCAACGGATGGACAGTAGTTTACGAAATGTTATGCCCGTTAACTTCAGAGTGTAAAGTCAAATGAGGGTTAAGAACGAACAACCCCGTACGCATTGACAATCACGAGGGACGAGGGACGAAATCTAATTTAGTAGAAGTTACGAAAGGAAACGAATTTCTGAATGATCGTCTACATAATCAACCTGCATATCTCGCTTTTCACTGTCATTCAATTGCCGGCGATCGTTATCAATTATCATGAATCGTTATACATCGGTATCGATCGTCAACAGTCGTTACTTTTCATTATCAAACATTAGCAATTATTAATTGTCATTAATCATTATTTTTCAATGTCAAGCGTTAACAATCGTCATCGGATGACATGCACCGTCGTCGATGGTCACCACTACTTATTAATATCATCAATCGTCGCGAATTATCAGAAATTGATATCTAGCAATCATAAATCGCCACCTATCATCGTGTATCATCATTGATCGCCGTTAATTTTCATATATTGTCTGGTATCATCTTCAACCGTAATCAATAGTTATTTATCGTTATCTAATGGTCATTAATAATCGTCTAATTACTGTTTAATCGTCACGAATCGTCATGAACCATCATCAATTGTTAGGTATCGCCATGTATCTTCATTTAATCGTCACCAATCGTAATCAATGGTTATTTATCGTTATCTAATCGTCATCAATCGTCATCGATCGTTATTTATGGTTACCTAATCGTCGTCAATCGTCGTGAATTGTCATCCGTTTTATTGATACATTGGTATCAATCGTCAACCATCGTTACTTTTCATTATTCAACATTATCAATCGTCATGCATCATTATTAATTGTCATCAATCATTATTTTTCAATGTCAAGCGTTAACAATCGTCATCGGATAACATGCACCGTCGTCGATGGTCACCACTACTTATTAATATTATGGGTCGTCATTAATCTTATAACATCATCAATTGTCACGTATCATCATCTATCATCATCGATCGCCGTTAATTTTCATATATCGTCTAGTATCATCTTCAACTCTCATCAATAGTCATTTATTGTTATCTAATCGTCATTAATAATCATCTAAGTACTGTTTAATCGTCACGAATCGTGATGAATCATCATCAATTGTTAG
>NC_071982.1:10585330-10592580 GCF_026283585.1 Hylaeus volcanicus
TTTAATCGTCATTAATAATCATTTAATTACTGTTTAATCGTCATCAACTGTTAGCTATTGTCATGTACCTTCATTTAATCGCCACCAATCGTCATCAATGATTAGTTATTACTATTTAATCATCATTAATAATCATCTAATGACTGTTCAATCGTCGCCAATTATCATGATCCATCATCAATTGTTAGGTATCGTCATGTACTTTTATTTAATCGCGATCAATCGTCATCAATGGTCATTTATCGTTATTTAATCGTCATGAATCGCCATCGATCGTCATCGATCGTCATCAATCTTTATTTATTGTTATCTAATCACCATCGATCGTCGTGTATTGTCGTGTATAGTTATGTATCGTCTTTAACAGTCACAGCTAGTTATTAATTAATAACAAATAGTTGACTCGTCGTCACCAATCTCCATCTTGTCGCCTAAGTATTATCGATCGTCCTGAATCGTGCTGTCAACCGTAATCTTATCGATTACTTCCATTATTCGTCACTAAATTCTAATTTAATATTTATCAATCGTGATAAATTGTTACGAACGGTGAAATGAATCGTAACGTATCGTAATCAATGATCGCTGTCAAACTACCCTGTTAAACTATAATAGTTTGCGTCTAAGGTAGATCGCAACCCTCCGTGGAATCGTTTCTGTGTAGTCCGGCCGATCCCGGGCACAATGCGCGGGAATCGGCTCGATTAATGGTGTGGCCATGCTTCATTGTCTCCGTAGCCGATGTTGCTCTACACGTGTGTGCTGGTATCCTCCACTTCCAAGTTCCAGGGCATTGTGTACGCACCGCCATGAGAGAACACACATCGTCCTAACGCGGAACCACGTAATTGCTGATACGCTACATGACGAGGGGTTCTCAATCGACGATTAACAGGGAAACGGTTTATCTGGGAATTTCAAGTGATTCGGAGACGAAACCACGTTTCGCGTCCAAGTATTAAGTGTCTTTCGCGATGTTTATTTTTTACAGTCAACAATTTATCCAATGTTTTTATAACGTTGGGAATATTTGAAGTGCGATTTAAAATAAGTTCGATACATTTTTCAATTTATTTCACATAGAAACGTTTGAGATATCATGTTGTTTCTTTTTTTATAAAAATGTTATTTCAGTTTGTGGGAATGATAACAAATCGTCACTATTGTAATACGTATCATCATCAATCGTCATTAACCATCGTACACCGTCAGACCTTGCTTTCTCCTGCATATTATTCGTCATCAAATTGTCACCAATTGTCATATATATGTAGACATGTAGATTATTACATGTCATCAATCGCCGGACAAACATCATGTGTCATTATCGATTGCCGTTAATCATCATATATCTTCTGTTATCGTGATCAATTGTCACCACTACTCATTAATCGTCATCAATCGTCATTAATCGTAATGTAGCATCAACAATCGTCATCAATTAACATTTACTGTCATCGATAGTCGTCCCTACTCATTAATCGTCATCAAATCATCATCAATAGTCATCAATCGTCGCTGATGGTCTCAAATTGGCATTTATTAATCATCGATCGTCTCCAATCTTCATGAATCATAATTCATCGCTCTTGATCATCATGTATCGTCTATTATCATCATCAATAGTCACCATAATTCTTTATTCGTCATCAATCGTCATCAATCGTCGCTAATGGCCTCAAATTGGCATCTAATAATCATCGATCGTGTCCAATCTTCACGTATCATCATTCATCGCTCTTAATCATCATGTATCGTCTATTATCATAATCAATGGTCACCATAATTCATCAATCGTCATCAATCGTCACTATTCGCTATCGAAAACTCAAAAATCTTCATAAAATCTTCGTAAAATCGTCATCAATCGTCACTAATCGTCACAAATTACTATCTAAAACTTAAAAATCTTCGTAAAACAGTCATCAATCGTCATTAATTATTCTCAATCGTCACCAATCTACAGGTACATGTGAATAGCGTGTTCGATCTTAATTGTACGCGTAAAACTGGTTGCAGTCGAAAGGGAGGGGAAGCAAGGATATGTGGAATTGTATATTAAATAATTCAGTATAGTTATTTAAGTAATTGCAGCACTTACCACCGTAAATTTTAGTGCACTGAAAAGGACCATGATTCATTTACACCATTAAATTCACCGTTCTCGGAGGGAAGCATTAGCTCTACGATATTCTTAAATTTTCCCGTCCATTACCGTGTATTTTTAACCGACTTCGGAAAAGGAGGAGGTTACTCGATTCGACACGTATATATTTTCTTTTCTTTTTTTTTGCCCCTTCTGATTATTGGTTTATATAATTTTGCGCTCTTCGAAAGAAGTATTCCTCCATTTACCACATTTAAATTATGCACGATGCAGGTAAATGCGTTACACGAAAGTGCTACTCGCATCGATAACGTAGTATTCGATAACTCCTACATAAAATCCAAGAATTTTACTGTACTTACTAGTACTAGGTTCTGTCGTTTTTTTCGAATTTATCACTGCAAACTGTTTTCTAACATATGTACATAAGAGATTGTCTCTTCTTTTAATACTTTTAAGATTATTATTTTTTTATTGGCAGTTAAAGAAAGTCCTTACAATAATAATCCTAAAATAATAATAATAATAATAATAACCAACTTGTAATAACAAATTAAAGGATCGAGCATTTGATTACTAAAGTGAATTAATATAAGTATTTTTGATAAGCTCAGTACATGATTTAAAAACGAATTTTACATAAAGTATTGAAATATTTGAACTATCCAAGCAATTACGAATTATTCAAATCTTTCGAACTATTCTCTCTATTCCATTCGATTCTTAGATCCTCAGATCCTTAGATTCTTAGATCCTTAGTTCTTAGATTCTTTGATTTTTGGATTCCTAGATTCTTAGATTCCTAGATTCTTAGATTCCTAGATTCTTAGATTCCTAGATTCCTAGATTCCTAGATTCTTAGATTCTTAGATTCCTAGATTCTTAGATTCCTAGATTCCTAGATTCTTAGATTCCTAGAATCTTAGATTCTTTGATTCCTAGAATCTTAAATTCTTTGATTCCTAGATTCTTAGATTCCTAGATTCTTAGATTCTTAGATTCCTAGATTCCTAGAATCTTAAATTCTTGATTCCAAGATTCTTAGATTCCTAGATTCTTAGATTCCTAGATTCCTAGATTCTTAGATTCTTAGATTCCTAGATTCTTAGATTCCTAGAATCTTAAATTCTTGATTCCAAGATTCTTAGATTCCTAGATTCTTAGATTCCTAGATTCCTAGATTCTTAGATTCTTAGATTCCTAGATTCTTAGATTCCTAGATTCCTAGATTCTTAGATTCCTAGATTCCTAGATTCCTAGATTCTTAGATTCTTAGATTCTTAGATTTTTAGATTCTTAAATTCTTAGATTCTTAGATTCTTAGATTCTTAGATTCTTAGATTCTTAGATTCCTAGATTCTTAGATTCTTAGATTAGATTCGCGCACCCCTGTTCATAAGAATTTCTACCACGTTCAATCCGTAGCTGGCTGATTATAATTTGCCTAAACTTTGTCCTAAGAGAAGAGAAAAAAGCAAAGAGAGGGTCACTTTTATCCTCTTATAGTGATTACTGACTGAGAGCTTTGGTTGCTTGCTTCCTCTATTTGTCGTTTTTCCTCTTTGCTGGTCGCTATTGTGTCACTATGCGAGGACTCTTGACACTTTAGAGATAATATGCTCCTGCAGGTAATGGCGCGACAGTATCCTTTCTGACATTATTAAGTCCTCCTTCTTTCTTCGCGTATACTCTCTATACGCTTCAACTTGAACAAACGACAGCTTGACGATGTTATAAATGAATTCATGAAGTTGATAACGATATAAGGAATAAAGAAACTAGAAGCTTGAGCTGTGCTAGATTTCAGCCAGCTATTTTTTCGAGATGCTAAACAATAATGCAAGTCATACTTTTATTTTCTTCTAATCTGACATATGCGTATATTGGGTATTATAATATTTCTCAGAATTATTATTATAATATTATCATGTAAAAGTATATTATTATAGTAGATATGCCATATGTTAGTGTAAACAAATAGGGAATTTGTAGTTTCGAATTTATTGTTTACTATCCCTATTGAGCAACTTTGGTTTACACTGAGGTAGCTTAAAATTAGGCAGCTCGCAATTATACAACTTAAGCTTTGGCTGTGTAGAATTAGTTGCCTTAGAATTATACAGCTTAGAATTAAGTAGTTTAGAATTAGATAGCTTAGAGTTAGACTACTTAGAATTAAGCTACTTAGAATTAGATAGTCAAGAATTTGGTAGCTTAGGATTAAGTAGCTTAGAATTAGATATTTTAGAATTAAGTAGCTTAGAATTAGGTATTTTAGAACTAAGTAGCTTAGAATGTTGCAGCTTAGAATTAGATAGCTAAGAATTTGGTAGCTTAGAATTAACTAGCTTAGAATTAGACAGTTTAGAATTAGACAGATTAGAATTAAGTAGTTTGGAATTAGTCAGCTTAAAATTAAACTACTTAGAATTAGATAGCTAAGAATGTGGTAGCTTAGAATTAGATATTTTAGGATTAAGTAGCTTAGAATTAGGCAGCTTAGAACTGAGTAGCTTAAAATTAGACAGCTTAGATTCAAACGGCTTAGGTTTAGGCTAGAGCTTAACCGGGTTAGGGTAATATCGCTAACGACAATAATTACTGACGACGTCTACGATAAAAGCGTGCAGTGACTACGAAGAGCAGCGAGGAAAGAAAGCGTCGAGACGGAAAGCAGCGAAATAGAGAGAAAGAAACTGGCGAATAAAAGTCCCGACCACTTGAAGAGATACCAGTAACCGACGAAAAGAAGGGGATGAATGCACTTTTTAATTACATTATCATACTCGACCCGTCTCGTTTCTCGGTGCTGATCTCCTTTTGCTATACATCAGAGTTCTTATTGTTTAATAAGAGTACCCGTTTGTTTCGAAAGATGCGCATTTATATTTTTCGTAAATAAATTTCATTCAAAAGAAATGTTAATCGTCTAGAAAAAGGCCAACTTCTTATAGATACCTGCCCTGTCACCGAAGGCGAGCATTTAATTACATCGATACAAAGCCTGAAATGCAAGCAATTGCATTCACTGCAAACTGCATCGTCGACTGATTGCAATTCGCACGCTACATAGACGACAGATTTTACAACATTACCGACAAGAATGCTCTACGTTATCAACAACGGCCTCTGCGTTGCCAATTTGTAAACACTGGAACAACTTCAACAAGAATTAAAGGCAGTGGGAAATTTCTTTTACATTATTCTATCTACAAAGAAATGGAATTGCGTCACCAGCATAAAATTTTATTTTCTTGAAGGAATTTTACGAGAATAAACGAGGGTTCGAGCACTTGACCTGCCCGACACAGCCGATATCATATTTAACCGGTTCAGACAGAACTTTCACTTTCTACCAGTTTCACGTAACTTCACCCAGTCACATCGCATTTACATCACATCGTCATTTCTCTTTTGGAGTCTACAGTGTGTCTCAGAATGGATCCAATCGAAAAACACGCAATTTTACACTCGAAACTAAGTAAAACGTGTAGAACAAATATGTTGATACATGAATTTCCTAACAAGCGTCCAATTAGAACCGTAAGTTATCTCAGTCTAAGTTTTGCCTTACCATCTCCATTATTTCCTCGATTCACATTACCAGCTCTAGATTACCAACAGAGTGTCCTGCTTTACCATCTTCATTATTTCCTCGATTCACATTACCAGCTCTACATTACCAACAGAGTGTCCTTCTTTACCAATTCCATTATTTCCTCGATTCATATTACCAGCTCTAGATTACCAACAGAGTGTCCTGCTTTACCATCTCCATTATTTCTTCAATTCTTGTAACCGATGCTCTTCTTTGTTAGTAATGTAGAGCACAATGCTCATATGTACTATGTCGGTGATATAGTGTACTCTGTTAGTAAGGCAGGACGCTCTTCGTTCATAATATAGAACGCACTGTCGATAAAGTATACGATTCATTGATATACTGGCTTCGTGCTTGATACAAAATTAGTACAAACAAACATCATGCTTTTTACAGATGTCTTTCTTTTATTTTACGTGTGTTTATAAACAGAAACAGTACCTGTTTAAAAGAACCGATACTTTGCCGGTAAGGCAAAACACTCTGTCGATAAACATTTGTACAAACATTGTTCTTTCTATGTGAATTTTTGTTTTATTCCTTGTGGGTTTATAAAGAGAAAAATAAATGTTTGAACGAACCGATACTTGAACGTTGTTTCATTCTGATTGAGCTTCTGACGGTGAAATGATTTCCAAAGAAAAATATGGAAGTGGAATTCTCTGGCAAACGCGCGTCATGCTGCAAGGAGTCTTTTAGTCGCGTCAACTAATTTGCATGTCGCTCGACAGATGTCTACGTACCCCGACTTTTTTTTCTTCATCTCCACGCTTTTTCTCTATTTTCCACTCCCTTGCTTACCTCTATCCTTTTCTGTATGCACCAATCTTTCGCTGCTTTTTTTATCATTCAAATGACGTCTCGCATAATAATAAAGTTCCTTAAAAAAATATCAAGAAAGTCAGAGCGTTGTCCCGACTTCGTCAAAGAAAATTTAGAAGTAATTTGCTTTTGCGAAATATATGATATTCTAGAGAATTATGGCAATTTCTTGAATACAGAAATTAATAGAAATTAATAGAATGATTTCAAATTACTACGATAATTGTATTCATTCATTAAAGCATGATATTTAACATTATTACATGTTTGTAGGGTTTTTTGATATTATTATTTTTAGTATTGTCCAAATTCAATGAAACAGATGACACGTACATTTCGTGTTGTAATATTGTAGCGAGATTGAAGAAAATGTGATGATTGCTTCTTTGGCTAAACTTTTTATTTATTTGCAGAAATCAAGAGTCGTACGTTACCTTTCTATTATTTTATTTTATTGTTTACTTTTTCATTCAATATTAATTGTTTTTAGAAATTGTACTTGTATTGAGAAATGCTTACCATTAACTACTTATTTAAAAACTGTTTTCATTAAATAGATATTGTAAACTTTCTATTAATGCTTTATCAATCGTCAATCGTCAATCGTCAATCGTCAATCGTCAATCGTCAATCGTCAATCGTCAGTCGTCAATCGTCAATCGTCAATCGTCAATCAACCATCGTCAACCATCGTCAACCATCGTCAACCATCGTCAACCA
>NC_071982.1:10592590-10593872 GCF_026283585.1 Hylaeus volcanicus
CGTCAACCATCGTCAACCATCGTCAACCATCGTCAACCATCGTCAACAATCGTCAACAATCGTCAACAATCGTCAACAATCGTCAACAATCGTCAACAATCATCAACCATCAACCATCAACCATCAACCAACAATCATCAACCATCAACCATCAATCATCAATCAATTGGAGGTTGAAACATTTATATAAATGTCAAACTAATGATAATTATCTAATTCTCTTAATTCGATACTAAAAACAATATAGCGATTGCATAGACAATTATTCGATAACCAATTATGCTAAACGATTTTCCAAAAGGCGCTTTAAGATTTCATTTTTTAATCACAATATTAAAGGACGTGTAGACATTTGTAATCCTGTTTACCTTCGTTTAAAATAAAAGATTCTGGTCTATTCCATAACCTTTCTGTTTCATATAGAAAGAAAAATTCAAAAGTCCACTTTTGGAAAACTCGTAATCATTTATTCGTTTCCCGATGCTTTCGCATCGGTCGTGAAGAAAGGACTTTCAGCAGCGACGTTATAGACGCCTTGTTAGAGGATAGGCAGATTCATAGGATTAGGAGACATCCCGTGAGATATGATCCAATCGCGGTCACTCCATCATGCATCATTGGATGATCTAATTAGACTCCCTACGATCCACTTGAGATATGCATAAATCAGTATCATGTGCGCCAGGAATCCATTCGAATGTTAACGTTCGTTTAATAAACGTTGTTCCGTTGCTTTTACACTTTCTCGAGAGATAGTACGTTTTTATTCAAATTAATATATTCATCAATATTGCTGTTATTTTTAGCGAATAAATGCAGCGTTTATTTTCCTTTCCTATGAAAGAAATCGTAATGCTTTTCTGCTAAATTGTTATCAATATCGAAACAAAAATTTGTATGCATATTTCGATGCATATTTATTCGCAAATTCTTGTGGTTACGTTAATTTCTCATTATAAAGAGTACTTGTAGGAAAATATAAAATATGTGACTATTACGGGTGGTTTATACATGGTGTTCATTTGGAAATTTTCCAGCCAAATATCTCGAAAAGTATGGAAGATATTAAAAAAATATGAAACACGAGTCCAAGGATTTCGAATAAGTGCTTTCGAATGGCAAGTGCTTTATCACCAACCATCAACAATTATCAACAGTCATCAACAACCATCAACATCCATCAACCATCAACCACCAACCACCAACCATTAACTATTAACCACCAACCATTAACTATTAACCATTAACCATTAACCATTAACCATTAACCATTAACCATTAA
>NC_071982.1:10593882-10604935 GCF_026283585.1 Hylaeus volcanicus
ACCATTAACCATTAACCATTAACCATTAACCATTAACCATTAACCATCAACAACCATCAACAATCAACCATCAACCATCAACAACCATCAACAATCAACCATCAACCATCAACAACCATCAACTATCAATCACCAACCATCAACCATCAATGGTTGATTTTATCATTTCATGCATTTTCCATTCTTGCCTAGAGAAAGTGTGAAATGTCTCACCCTTTGTATCAAACAGACCTAACCTAATACTTGTTCAAGAATTTCACAAAATTTTCAACCGACGAATGGCGAGAGCCGGCAAACGCGCAGAAAAAGTAGTAACGTACCGAAGGAAACATTGTTTTCAGTGATGTTTCGACACGGTTTCGCAAATGAGAGACTTTCAGTCTGCAACCATATCAGCGATTACCATCTGTTCTGCAAACCTTCCGAACTGCATAGTTTAAGATCGACAATGCAGAAACAGCCTATCTTCTGCTATTTCTCTCTCTTTCAGTCGCGATACGATCGTCAAAACATGGTTTCTTAATCTCGAGTTTCTCCCCGGGCTTCTAAAGTTCATCGAATTAACAATTACGTGCTCACGAACACCGAGAATGCTGGATACACTCTGTTATACAAATGTACAAGATTATCCAATTCCCCAAAGAATTCTTCTTTTAATTCTTCCGCTGTTATTGTTTCTGATATAGACAGAACAATCGTGTTATTTCTGGGAGATAATGTTTTCGGGGTTTTTATTCCTAAAATATGATGCATTAATTAAGCTCTCGATTGCACAATGGGCTGTCCCGCTTTTCGTAGCTAAAAGTATTTTAGCATTATTCAAAAGTTTAAGGTGATAGTGTGGTATTAAGTCAAAAATGTATGCTAACATTTTAAACGTCGAGGTCACTCTATTTTTGTAACAAATATTTGTTCCACATTTCTTATTCATTTTTCTACAAACTGCAATATAAAAAATGTTGAAAACAAATTCGTTATATTGCTAAATTGCATTTTGATTTAAATTGTTAAAATTCACCTTGAAAATCCGAATCTTCCATTTAAGGGTCTGTATTAAAATTATAAAATTTTAATATCGTTTTTCGTAAAATTGACGTGGCCAATATAAATCGAAGTAGGCTCATATGATTCATATTGAATCAAAGAATAATAAAGCGAAGTTTTGTTAAGATCCATCGATAAATAAATCCACGGAGCAACTACGTCAAAACGATTGTAAGTTGCTGATAACTAGACTGCGAATTTTTATGCATTTATACGAAATTTGAATATGCATGAAACTACAAAATGCACACAGTATGCAACGATATAAAAAAAAAGTATTGAAAGTAAAGTTTGTATTACAATATTTGCAGGGTAAAATGAATTCTAATGGAAGTTCAATTTTTGTTGGTAGGTTTGCAAAGATTTTATTTTGCATAAAGATCAGCACTCTACCGATAACGAAATCGAAATATGATTCGAAGTGTAAAGTGTTGATACTTATAGCCAGCAGGGTATACCGTCGTCGAGAGGTTAGATCTGGATTAGATTTGGGTTAAACGTTCGAATCGCATGACTGGAACGATTTCCATCGAAATATGGAGATCATCGAATTGGATTGCAAAACTTAAAAAGTAGTCTGGGTTGGTCTGGGTTAGGTGATTCACATTTTAGGCAATATCTCGAGATAGAAATGTTCGATTTCATCGCTTAAGATGCCATATTAAAGGTAATCGATTCTCCAACAATTGCTTTTAACATTATTTTCCAATCGGTTCAATAGTTTAAGTGTCATGGGCCAAAATATATGAGAAACTTCGATTTCTTGGGATAAAATGAAACACAAAAATTTTTTCTATCGCTATGCAAAAAATAGAAACTGTCAAATTATGTCCAGTTTCTTATTGTTTACGTATTGATTGCACTTTTACGAAGAAAACAAGCTTTTGGCGAGGAAAATCGATGGATAAATACAGGAGTTATGAACAATTGAATAAAGGTACAAAAATTCCAATTTTACTCTGTTTTGGTATTTTTCTCGTAATTAGTTAATTACTAATTAACTAAGGCCAAAATGATTTCTAATTATCTATATAATATTGAAATTCAATAATGAAAATGAATAAAATGAATTAAATAATCGATTTTTATATAAATAGGACATAATACATAAAGTAAACAGGAGTAAAATTGGAACTTTTGTACCTTCACTCAATTGTTCCTAACTCCGGTATTTATCCACAGAGTTTATTCAACAAAAGCTTGTTTTCTTCGAAAAAGTGCGATCTATACGTAAAGAATAAGAAACTGGACATAATTTGACAGTTTCTATTTTTTGCATAGCGATAGAAAAAATTTTTGTGTTTCATTTTATCCCAAGAAATCGAAGTTTCTCATATATTTTGACCCGTGACACTTAAACTATTGACCCGATTGGAAAATATTGTGAAAAGCAATTCTTGAAAATTCGATTACCTTTAACATGATATCTTGCGCGACCCATTCGAACGTTTCTAATTCGAGATATGGCTTCAAATGTGAAGCTATCAGAAAAAGATCGAAAACAAATTCAAAAATTCATATTGCGAATACCTATCCATAGAAAATTGTTTCATTGCGATTTTCGAGTTTCACAGATCAAAGTACATAAGAAAAAAATAGTAGCATTGAATGTTGGCTAATAAATAATGTAAACTAGTGATATCCAACTACAAATTTTCGTGTTCTATTTTAGCCGAAAAAATCGAAGTTTCTCATACATATTGGCCTATAACATGTAAACTATTAAACCGATTGGAAAACAACAGACAGGTTAGATTTGGATTAGATTTGAGTTATAAGTTCGAATCGCATGATTGGAACGATTTCTATCGAAATATGGAAATAATCAAATTGGGATTGGAAAACTTGAAAAGTAGTCTAGGTTGGTCTGGGTTAGGTGATTCACATTTATAGCCATATCTCGAGTTAGAAACGTCCAATTGGGTCGCGCAAGATACTATGTTAAAAGTAATCAGATTTCCAACGATTGCTTTTCACATTATTTTCCAATCGGTTCAATAGTTTAAGTGTCACGGGCCAAAATATATGAGAAACTTCGATTTTTTGAGCTAAAATAGAACACGAAAATTTCTTCTATCGCCATGCAAAAATAGAAACTATCAAATTATGTCCAGTTTCTCATTGTTTACATATGGATCGCACTTTTAGGAAGAAAACAAGTTTTTAGTGAAGAAAATCTATGGATAAATACCGGAGTTAGGAGCAATTGAGTAAAGGTACAAAAGTTCCAAATTTACTCCTTTTTACTTTCTATATTTTAGACCTATTTATACAGGAATCGATTATTTAATTCATTTCGTTCATTTTTATTATTGAATTTCAATATTATTTAGATAATTAGAAATAATTTTTGCCTTAGTTAATTAGTAATTAACTAATTACGAGAAAAATACAAAAACATAGTAAAATTGGAATTTTTGTACCTTTACTCAATTGTTCATAACTCCGGTATCTATCCATAAATTTCATTCGACGAATGCTTATTTTCTTCGTAAAAGTGCGATCTATGCATAAACAGTTAGAAACTGGGCATAATTTGACAGTGTCTATTTTTAGAAGAAATTTTCGTGTCCTATTTTATCCCAAAAAGTCGAAGTTTCTCATATATATTGGGCCATAATACGTAAACTATTGAACCGATTGGAAAACAACAGACACGTTAAATCTAGATTTGGTTTAAACGTTCGAATCGCATGACTGGAACGATTTCCATCGAAATATGGAGATAATCGAATCGGATTGGAAAACTTAAAAAGTAGTCTGGGTTAGGCGATTCCGTGGGACGGATCTATAGGGTAAACGTTATATGGAGTAACTGGATGCAGCTACCAATACCTACGCCTTCTCCGAGCGTCGAAGGAATCTGGTCTTAAACCTGCGAGTGCAGCCAGAGGTCGTTGAGGTCAAGGCAGTGAGGGCGTTCACCAGAATTATTCTCCTCGGTTCTTCCTCTTCTACTTAACTGCTTTGCCGACGCCCTCAGGGCTGGCCTAACATTACGTGCGCAGGCTGTTACAGTCAATAAAATTCTCTGTTTCGGCTAATGGAAAGCTTCTAAGGAAAACACCGTGTATGTATTTTTCTTTCACGCGAACCTCCGTGCTTCGACCTTTTTTAGTTTCCATTGAATTCCAGTGAAAGCTTCGCAACGACATTTTGTCCCTTGTACGAGTAATCTAGGAAACGTTTTCCATCGTTTGCGATAACGATATTAATCACGGTTGACAGCCACCTGAAATATCAAAGTAAATGTTCAACCTTCTAGCAAGTCGTCTACGGAAAAGAGAAATTGGATTCATAGAGTGTTAATGTAGTTCTTTCGTGGATTTATTTAATTTTGGATTTTATGGAAACTTTACTTCATTGTTCTTTTATTAGATATTAATCGTGTGAATATATTTTCATTTAAATTGACCACCGTAGGTTAATAGAAGCGATGAAGAAATTTTGTAATTTTAACACAGATCCTTGTGGAGTATACAATTGCAATTGAAAAACTTACTTAAAATTTAAGATCTTGTAAGAACTGAAATTATAAGCCATTTAAAAAGAAATAACAATTGTTGACCATGTCAGTTTTTGCGAAAAACGATACCAAAATTTTGTAGTTTAAACACAGATCCTTGTGGAACATACAGATTTCCACGTAAATATTTTCAAATTAAATCAAAATGCAATTTAAGAACTTGCTTAAAATTGAATATGTTATAAGAACTGAAATTATAAGCCATTTAAAACTAAATAACAATTGTTGACCATCCCAGTTTTGCGAAAAACAATATCAAAATTTTGTAGTTTAAACACAGATCCTTATGCAACATACAGATTTCCACGTGAATATTTTCAAATTAAATCAAAATGCAATTTAGAAAGTTGCTGAAAAATTGATAAAATTGATGTTAGAAAAACCGAAACTGTAAACCGCATAAAAAGAAATAACAATTGTTGACCATGTCAGTTTTTGCGAAAAACGATACCAAAATTTTGTAGTTTAAACACAGATCCTTATGGAACATATAGACTTCCACGTAAATATTTTCAAATTAAATCAAAATGCAATTTAAGAACTTGCTTAAAATTGAATATGTTATAAGAACTGAAATTATAAGCCATTTAAAAAAAAAAATAACAATTGTTGACCATCCCAGTTTTGTGAAAAACGATATCATAATTTTGTAATTTTTATATGCAAATACAGTCAGTGTAAGAAGTATTCGTACAGGAAAGAATTTAAAATAAAAACTAATAAGAAAAGAAATAAGAGGTTAACGTTAAAATCAATAAACTTTGAATTACGTAAATTCTACTCTAAAAATATGTAAGAATGTTGGTTAATTATTCCTTTCCCTAAAATTCATTATTATTTTGAATTGGTTCCTGTAATACAATTGTTTTTTAGAAGGTACAGCCTGTGGAGTTGTTCTCAACGATAAAAGTATATTATACAGCATGTATATTATATTATACAATATAAGTATATTATACAATATGTATAAGCTTCACGACCTACGCTCAATATTTTATAGCGAAACGTTCGCTATTAAATCTTCACTGGAACTCGTTCTAAATACCAATTACTTCAAAGTTTTAATTTTTCTGATTCTCTGAGTGTTATTTCCTGCCTGACAAATTATGATAACAAGGAACCAATAATTCAATCCATATATAACTTAACACTGAACTTGTGCAAAAATCACATGGATATTACATTTATCTGGATCCCTTCACACATAGAAATTACTGGAAATGAGAAAGCTGATGTAGTTGCTTTCCGATCTCTCCCAATGATCTAATTAGAAAACTTAAATTAAACATGCATAGTAGCTGGAACATCAAATGGTCCAACTCACCACCCACTAAATTATTCAAAGTAAGAAAAGATATCTACACTAAGTCTCTTAACACTATCCATAGAAAAGATCAAGTAGCCTTCACAAGACTTAGAATTGGGCACACAAACATTACACACGTTTATGTATTCAGAAAACAACCACCAACCTTATGTAACACGTGTCATATACCATTATCTGTCGAACATATCCTTTTAAGGGGGGAGTCTGGACTAGCTAATGTATTTTTCTAATATATATAATTTCCAGATATAATTAGTTTTTGTTATTGAAACTTTTTTTACATATAAATGGACGTTCAAAGAAGAAAATTTGACAGTGTGGATTTAATTTGAATGTTTACATATATATCTAGATATAGTAGTCCCATGTATATATGTATACATTCAAATTAAATCCACACTGTCAAATTTTCTGCTTTGAACGTCCCCTTATATGTAAAAAAAAGTTTCAATAACAAAAATTAATTATATCTGGAAATTATATGCATTAGAAAAATACATTAGCTGGACCAAACTCCTCCCTTAAATAAAAAATTCATAGTAGCTGGAACAGAAAATGGTCTAACTCACCATCCACTGAACTATTCAAAATAAGAAGACATATCTACACTAAGTCTCCTAATATTATCCATAGAAAGAGATCAAGTAGTCTTCGCAAGACGTAGAATTGGGCACACAAACATTACACACGTTTATGTATTCAGAAAACAACCACCAACGTTATGTAACGCGTGTCATATACCATTATCTGTCGAACATATCCTTTTAAGTTGTCCCACACTCACAATATAACGCCTAGCCCATAATATACCCGATAATCTAAGTGAATGCCTCAATGATGAAAAAAGCAGTACTCAAATCCTTACCTTTTTAAAAAATGTAGATCTGTATTATAAAATCTAACTCACTGTACAATTCACTGTATGTAATATTTGAATCGCCATCTTGATATTACATTAAGAGAATTTTCAAGTAATAAAGTGAAGTTACTTGTTACCTACGAGGTTCAGAGCTAATAAAGGTCAATACTTTTTTGTTTAGAATTCGATACTCTACCATATTTTTGTATCGAAAATATACAATTTCATTTGAAAAACTGAAGGTCACCTTCATTTCTCAGAAAAGAGTACAAGTACGAAAGATTTATCTACCTGGTTACATTGCACATAAAAAACAGTATCACTTTTTCCTCTTTCAGTTTTTTCTTATATATACCATTTACGAGAAAAACGCTGGCTAGTAATAGCCTGAACACCGTGTACATGTATAACTGTACACCAAAGTGGTCGCTAATGACCCCGATGTTAATGCGTTCTCTATAAATAAATAATTTAAAAAGAAAAAAAAGATTGTTTTTTTTACAAAAAGAAACTGTTTTGAGATATCCAAAATCCAAGCGTTCGTACAATATTTGTACGCAATGGAGACAGTAATAGGAAATATGGAATAGAAGGTAAAGCGGAAGGAAAAAGAATAGAATGGAACAGTCTGGAGGGTTGGTAAGTTTAACGAACTCGAACAAAGAGAAAGGGCCTCCAGAACGAGGGAAAAGGATTGACGAATGGGGTGCCACCGGTGGGTCTATCATTGGGGTGGAGCGGAGTAGACGAACGCTCTCTCCACCATCGGGCAATGCCAGCAACCCCCGTGTATTATCAGCGAACCACCCCCATAACACTATCCCTTGGTGCTGTATCGATCCATCGCCATGTCGGATTTCAGCCCCTCCAACGTGCCAGAAAGTTCGGGACGCCTAGCGGCTGGAGAAACCGAACAAAGGGAAACGCACAAATGAATCCTTAGCTATTTTTTTTCCCCTTTGTTATTTGTTTCGCCGCATCAACCGCCTTCTCTGACCTTCCGTTATCGCTCGAGAGACCGTGGCCAGGTCGAAAATGTCACGTTTCACTTTTCGCGATACGTCGCCTGAGCTTCTTCGTTTACTTGGAATCGTCGGACAGGAAACGATGAATTACAAGTGTGACGTCGGGGCACCATACTCGGAATTTCTCGAGTTCGTCAGCTTGATCATACTTTCTATAAGAATTTAAGAATGAGACTGTTCATATATAGGAGGAGTTTACTTGAGTTTTTAATTAAATTTAGTGTTGAAGAAACAAATTTTGAAAAGACTCAGAGATCATACTTTATAACAAATTTAGAATTCGGGGCACCATACTCGGAATTTTTCGAGTTCGTCAGCTTGATCATACTTTCTATAAGAATTTAAGAATGAGACTGTTCATATATAGGAGGAGTTTACTTGAGTTTTTAATTAAATTTAGTGTTGAAGAAACAAATGTGAAAAGACTCAGAGATCATACTTTATAACAAATTTAGAATTCGGGGCACCATACTCGGAATTTTTCGAGTTCGTCAGCTTGATCATACTTTCTATAGGAATTTAAGAATGAGACTGTTCATATATAGAAGGAGTTTACTTGAGTTTTTAATTAAATTTAGTGTTGAGGAAACAAATTTTGAAAAGACTCAGAGATCATACTTTATAACAAATTTAGAATTCGGGACACCATACTCGAAATTTCTCGAGTTCTTCGGGCTTGATCATTTTTTCTATATAAGAATTTAAGAATGAGACTGTTCATATATAGGAGGAGTTTACTTGAGTTTTTAATTAAATTTAGTGTTGAGGAAACAAATTTTGTAAAGACTCAGAGATCATACTTTATAACAAATTTAGAATTCGGGACACCATACTCGGAATTTTTCGAGTCCTTCGGGCTTGATCATTTTTTCTATATAAGAATTTAAGAATGAGACTGTTTATATACAGGGTGGTCCACGCAATTGTTTTAAGTCATAACTCCGTTATTATTGCATTTACGAAAAAATGCCAAAGGAGAAAGATAAATGGTTCGAAGAGCACTAAATCTGCAGGCCTTTAAATTTTGTTTAGATGCAGCAGTGCATATGCAATTAACAATTGCATCATTTCTTTAAATAGAAATGCATATTTTGTTTTACACAGATCGATTTTTCTGTTCATTCTACGTAAAAAATGATTAGGGTACCATGGCAAAAAAATGATTAGATCTCAAGATATTTTCAAAAAATGTCTTCATTGAAGACATGATTTATAACATTTAGATTTCGGGGCACCATACTCGGAATTTCTAGAGGTTTGCAGCTTGATCATTCTTTCTATAAGAATTTAAAAATGAGAAATTTTCTTACCATTTCCTGTGCTCTAAATTCAATTCTGTTTGCGTAGAACTGTTCGCAATTGCTTAAATTTTAATAAAAAAAAAGTTTTACAATGATTTGTCTTCATTTTTTGATGTTCCAAGTCCCTTAAGAGCGATCATCTGCATAGTACACAGGATATTGTTATAATAGTGACATGCTACATCCACAGGTCTACCAATCATGTGAGAGAGATAAGAATTTGTGTTGGACGCTCTCAATTATTTTAGTACGACGTAGTGGATTCCAAATCTGGGAATCATATTGAAGATGCGGAAGAACCAACGAGACGTATAGACTTTTAAAGATCCGAGGATGTTTCGAGGTAAATTTGCTATCGGTGGATTAAAGAAGTGTATTATAACATCTTATCGCTCGATACGTGGTACGTGTACCCAGAAAATTGCTCAATGATAAGATTTGTACCATTTAAAAACGCTCGAGGAGGCGCTGACATTTACTCTTGCGATCGTGCTTGTACAACGTGCTTGTAGTGTGCCTTCAACTTACCTCTCCAGGATATCCGTATTTCATCGAGTTAGAGAATCGCTGTAAACGTAAAAATGACTGGTGAGTAATGATGAAAGTGCACATCCTACGATTTCATAGTCTATTACACGAGTAATTACAATTATATATGGTTGGATATCACTAGTTTACAGTCAACATTCAATGCTACAATTTTTTTCTTATGTACTTTGATCTGTGAAACTCGAAAATCGCAATGAAACAATTTTCTATGGATAGGTATTCGCAATATGAATTTTTGAATTTGTTTTCGATCTTTTTCTGATAGCTTCACATTTGAAGCCATATCTCGAATTAGAAACGTTCGAATGGGTCGCGCAAGATATCATGTTAAAGGTAATCGAATTTCCAAGAATTGCTTCCAACATTGTTTTCCAATCGGTTCGGTAGTTTAAGAGTTATGGGCAGAAATATATGAGAAACTTCGATTTTTTGGGTTAAAATAGAACACGACAATTTCTTCTATCGCCATGCAAAAATAGAAACTGTCAGATTATGTCCACTTTCTTATTGTTTACGTATAGATCGCACTTTTTCGAAGAAAACAAGCTTTTGTTGAATAAACTCTGTGGATAAATACCGGAGTTATGAACAATTGAGTGAAGGTACAAAAGTTCCAATTTTACTACTTTTTACTTTATGTATTTTAGTCCTACTTATATAAAAATCGATTATTTAATTCATTTTGTTCATTTTTATTATTGAATTTCAATATTATATAGATAATTAGAAATCATTTTGGCCTTAGTTAATTAGTGATTAATTAATTAAGAGAAAAATACAAAATCAGAGTAAAATTAGAATTTTTGTACGTTTACTCAAATTGTTCATAACTCCGGTATTTATCCATCGATTTTCTTCACTAAAAGCTTGTTTTCTTCCTAAAAGTGCGATCTATATGTAAACAATGAGAAACTGGACATAATTTGACAGTTTCTATTTTTGCATGGCGATAGAAGAAATTTTCGTGTTCTATTTTAGCTGAAAAAATCGAAGTTTCTCATATATTTTGGCCCGTGACACTTAAACTATTGAACCGATTGGAAAATAATGTGAAAAGCAATCGTTGGAAATCTGATTACTTTCAATATGGCATTTTGCGCGACCCAATTGGACGTTTCTAACTCTAGATATTGCCTAAAATGAGACGCTACCTCGGGAACAAATCGAACAAAAATTCAAAAGCTCTCAAAAGTTATCAACCAGATCTCCATTACAGTGAATCTACACTTGCAATCCATGTCTCAACCTGATGGACATAAAAGTTTTGTAACACACAAATTTACTTATTGTGGTGTATTGACCTTTCAACTTTTCAATCTAATTTCCATTACAATGCATCTATTCACACAACTCAAGTCTCAATCTGATGGTCATTCAATGTACCTATACACAAACTTCTACAACCAAGAAATTTCACTTATT
>NC_071982.1:10604945-10611486 GCF_026283585.1 Hylaeus volcanicus
TTCCATTACAATGAATCTATCCACACAACTCAAGTTCCAACCTGATGATCATTACACTGTGTCCTATACATGAGATTTTGAATTGACATATTTCACTTATTGCTGTCATATTAACTTTCCAAGTTATCAATCTGATCACCATTACTGTGAATCTTCACTTGCAATCCATGTCTCAACCTGATGGACATACAAGTTTTCTAACAATTAAATTTACTTATTATGGTCATATTAACCTTTCAGCTTTTCAATCTAATCTCCATTACAATGAATCTATCCACACAACTCAAGTTTCAGCCTGATGGTCATTACAGTGTGCCTTATACATGAAGTTTGGAGTCAACAAATTTCACTTATTGCTGTTATATCAACTTTCCAAGTTATCAACCTGATCTCCATTACTGTGAATCTTCACTTACAATCCATGTCTCAACCTGATGGACATACAAGTTTTCTAACAAATGTAAGGATATTTATTTCGATGTTCGGCGTAAAACTGTCAAAATTCAGAGACAGTAGACAACATATCACAGACCAAATCAAATCGCAATACAAAATACAAAATGAATGACTAATCAATAAATTACTAACACAAACATAACTGACAACTATAAAACGTATAAACATACCTAGTGGTTTTAAATATTAACATTCATCCAACATTCACATTAAAATACATTACAATTAACATTCATCCAACATTCACATTGCAATACATTACACAAACAAAGTCACTTATTGTGGTCATATTAACTTTTCAACTTTTCAATCTGATCTCCAGTGAATCTACACTTGCAATCCATGTCTCAACCTGATGGACATAAAAGTTTTGTAACACACAAATTTACTTATTGTGGTGTATTGACCTTTCAACTTTTCAATCTGATTTCCATTACAATGAATCTATCCACACAACTCAAGTCCCAACCTGATGGTCATTACAATGTACCTATACACAAACTTCTAATTTCAAACCAAGAAATTTCACTTATTGTTGTTATATTAACCTTCCAACTTCTCAATCTGATCTCCATTACATTGAATCTACACTTGCAATCCATGTTTCAACCTGATGGACATAAAAGTTTTGTGACAAATAAATTTACTTATTGTGATCATATTCATTTTTCAACTTTTCAATCTGACCTCCATAACAATAAATCTGTATACACAACTCAACTCTCAACCTGATGGTCATTACAATGTATTTGTACATAAACTTCAATAGTCAACAAGTTTCACTTACTGGTATTCTTCTAGCAGATTATAACTATGCTTGGCAATTATTGCCATAACTTTATCAAAATTCTTAATGAATTATACAGTGGGTATCACTGCGTATCAATTGTACAAATACTTAGATTTTTGAGGTCTCGCTGTATTGTATCAGTTTTTCATAAAAACCAATTATACTACGATATTCAACGTGTCAAAATACCTCTGGACACTTATTTGCATTTCAATGTACATAGAAAGAATTGACGTCACTATAGCTAAAAGTCGATTTGTACACCATATCAAAGATATACGAACACAGTGTATATGTTTTTTGTATATTTTGTAACATTAAACGTCATTACGTTCAAGTTCAGCATCGTCGATCATTTCTGTCACAGGATACAAATGGGTACCATTCACAGGAGCCCGTCACGTGGTACCTGAAATGATCAAGGTCGGTGAAGACTTGGATGGTTGCACTCTTGTGGTGGGTCGAGCATCCCATCATGGTGACATCCTTCCTGCAAAAGTCAAGCCAGAACACGGAGTTGCTTATGTTTGTTACGAGGGAAGAGAGCATATGAAGCATGATTTTGAGGTACAACTGACCATCTTCTGAATCGTTAATATTTTATCTATGATAACTAGACTGCGGATCTTTATGCAAATGCATATTTTTATAGAAAATAGGTAGACGAATGGAACCGGTCCTGAAATTTATGTCATGATTAGATGATAGATATTTTTTATTTTGCATATTTTGCATATTTTGCATATTTTGCATACAGCATATATTGCATATTTTTTGCATAAATGCATATCCGATTATTTAATGCTCCGCCAGAATAAATAAAATAGATGTGCCTAAAAGATTGATCAGCTACGATCGGCAACGTGTTCTAATTTCGATTTGGTAAGTACTGTATTGACATACAGTGAGAGACAATACAAAGTCGATGATATGATGTGTAAACAGACAGAGTCACGTTGCAGTTAATCTCCATTTTCCAAGTTACAGTTACAGAAAATTTAAAAATTATACCCGACGATTATGGAGAAAATGTTATAGATAAAATGGATTCAGTATTAAAACGAAAAGTACACTTTAATATCATAACATTTTTTTAACTTCCATTTTTAATTTACCTATTTTATTTTAAATTTATTTAATTAAGAAATGAGGTACTTTTATTGAACAGCATAAATAGTTTCAAAAAATTGCAGTTGAATTTTCAAATTTAGTACTTTAATTAAATTTCTATTACTTTTTTGATCGATATATAATACTTTCTTCATTATTGATCACTCGATAGGTATCATAAATATTAAAAGGACAAAATTTAAGAAATATTTAGAAACACTTACAAATACACTTTAATGTATTATTCGAAATAAGCAAGATTTGAAATGGTGAACACGTTGAAGAACCACGAGAGGTTCTGGCACATTATTGGAGTAAATTTAAATATGCCCCTATAACATCATGTGATGTAGAATGCTCTCTATTTTTCGGCATATAAATTAATTTTAACAGATAAGAGGCACCAATTTACAAGATATTGAAAAAAACTATTGTTGTATATTGTAATTTAAATTATAATAAATAAAACAATAAAAAATAGTTATTAAATAATTATTCCCTATACTTACATTTAGCATATACCTTGCATACATCTTACATATATTTTGCATATATTTTGCATATTTCAACATATTATAAATGCATAAAGATCCGCAGTCTAATGATAACTGTATTATAAAATAATATCATAAGTGTAATTTAACCCTTTGCACTCGAGTTCTTTTTTTCTGTTTTTTTCTTCTGGTATCTGCCAGCAACTCTAGATGTTTCTTAGCATTCTATTGTCATGAATTCTGAGATCTAGATTTGAGAATAAGGTCACATTTACCTCACCGACAATCATTTCATCGACACTTCGAACTCGAAAGAAATTAAACCTAAAGAAACATTATTGCTGATAGATTTGCTGCGTGAAACCTAATGAGTGATTCAGAGTCACCTCTCGAGTGCAAAGGGTTAAATTTCAATCTTTTTACTCTAATATCTCCGCTATTCCATTTGGAAATATTAGACCTGACCCAGACGTGATACAGGTGAAATATTAAAATTGACTTGTGCACGATTTTAAATGATACATTCGATGTCAGATCATCAAAAGCTGTGAGTCATTGTCTCCACCCATTTACAACGACGATAAGAGATACGTGGATTCCGACATTTTTACATCGATAAATAATCTACTTCGATTAATGAATAATTTTTTCGACGCACGATACAAATTTATTTACTGTTGCTTGAACGTTTTTTTAAAGATCAATAAATTTTCTTTTATTAACCGATTTATCTCGAAAGATAATATCATTCTGACATAAATGTTACTCGCGATATACACGCAAGCCTGTTCTTTTAAACTCGTCGTATTACGTTACCTAGATTTCCTCTTTCTGATAATAGATACTTTATCACCGTCGCTACAGTTAACCGAAGTTTCGATAAACGCTGATCAAACTTCTAATTGATCACTTCGATTAATCTTGTTGACACGTTCTTTTCTTTCAGATTATATTTAATTTTAGCCTAACAAACGTTAAATATTAAAAAAAAAAAAAATACAAAAAATTATTCATGACAAATTGAGTAACCTCCTCTTTTTCGAAGTCGGTTAAAAATTGACTTACGAACGATTTTATGATATATTTGACATCGGAAGAAATTCATAACCATGACCTGATGATGAATGATAATTTTAAAAATCGAAAAGAGCGGGTTTTCATTGGAAGCACTGGGATTTTGGTAAAAATCAAAATTTCGAAAAATGCTTCGTTGTGGTTACCTTATAAGCAGAATTTACTGTATCTTTGTTGTTTCTCGTGGAATTTCGTCACGTATGATTGATGGAAATGTTTGATTATTGTCTTTGCAGATACTGATGCCTGCTGAATTTAGGTGGGTTCATTCGGGACATGGCCGCGTACCTGAAAACGCAGTCGAAGCTGGAAGAACTGTCCAAGGAGAGGTGCTTTTTGTTGGTCGTGCTTACCACAATGGAATACCATGCGTGGGAAAGGTGAGAAACGACAACATTATTAAAGCATTTAATTAATTCGTTTCCTCGCTCAAAGGGGTCTCCTGAATTAGAAGGTCTAAAAAAAAGCGGATTCTCGTGAATTTTTTTAGTATGGAAAGAAATAATTAATTCTATCGAACTTTTTATCCTATTTTCATACATATTTGAGTAGTCTGTACAAATTTGTTCAACAAGAAATATTCAAATTGAGTCGACTGCGACGCACATTTGTAGAGCACCTCACAATTAAAACCTCCTATCGGCGGGAAAGATGCAGATCGTAATTTTGGTTTGACACAGAAAAACCAAAAGAAATTTTCGTTTTCATACATTTTTCTTCTATGTGAACTAAGAAAATTCATACAAAAAAAATTGTACACAACTCTTATATCAAGTTAAAGTGATTTTTTTTCACCCAAAGAACTCATTCTTTTTTTCAAACTTGCAGTAGTTTCACATTTCACCATTTTTGCGGGTTTTTCTTAGTTCACATAAAAGAAAAATGAACGAAAACGAAAATTTCTTTTGGTTTTTCTGTGTCAAACCAAAATTACGATCTGCATCTTTCCCGCCGATAGGAGGTTTTAATTGTGAGGTGCTCTACAAATGTGCGTCGCAGTCGACTCAATTTGAATATTTCTTGTTGAACAAATTTGTACAGACTACTCAAATATGTATGAAAATAGGATAAAAAGTTCGATAGAATTAATTATTTTTTTCCATACTAAAAAAATTCACGAAAATCCGCTTTTTTTTAGACCTCCTAATTCAGAATACCCCCTTAACACTTTCGCTGCGGATAACGCACATGTGCGTCCAAGAACTAACTCAAGCAGGAATTAAAAATGTTTAATTTTGCGCCGACTACGAAAAGGTTATTTAACATAATTTAATATAAAGGAAATAGAAATTTAATATATTATTTAATATCATTTAATATAAATAGAAATTATTTCATACTTTTAAGCAATTATATCTAGAACTGGCGAGTATTCATATTAATTAACTAGAAATTATTTCATATTTTTCAGTGCAATTTTAATATTTTTTCGCAGTCTGTTATATTTCTTTTCCAAAAATTATTTTATTCAGTTTCCATTTTTTTTGTTCAGCAATCATACTATACATATATAAATAAGTTACCACAAATATATGTTTTTCAAAATAACCATATTAGAACATTTGTAAGAAATTTTTCATTAAAAAAAATATCATAATTGCAGCTCCCAGTGAACGACTACTTATTTTCGTTTGCTAATTTATCTGTTAATTTATCTGTTAATTTATATCGCTAAATGATCATCTTAACACTATATCTACCGGGCTATTTAGAAACAGTCTTTAATTCAAACAAGAATTTTCTACAGTAGCATATGCCAATCTAGGCAGACAATAATTTCTCCATACTGTTACTAGGTACATTGAAAGCAAAATCTGTTTCCAAACACTGAACATTGTAAGTAGGCAGCCATCAGCACAGTAAATAAATTCGAAAAGATAAATACTGCAATTAAAAAGCCTATAAATAGGCTCCCGGTAAATAAAGTGTTAACATCAAGAAGATGTGTCACGTTAGTGTATGTCCAGAACAAGACAAATAAACATTCGCTCCTTATTGTTGTTTTCAGATACACAGAAGTCATGGTGTGCTGTATGTACCGTACGACGGTAGAGAAATCTCATATAGAGATTACGAAGTTCTGGTGCAATACTGATTTAGAAACATACAACGTGAATATATACTCTAACAACATATTTATATCTGTTACAATATTTACCACTTACGAATCAACAATGTTAAATAAAATTTCTACTTATAATTTACTTGCTGAAGTTTCGACATTTTTTTATCGAATAGTTCTTGTTTTACTCCATTGTTCATAACTCCGTTCTTTATCCATAGATTTTCTTCACTAACAGCTTGTTTTCTTCCTAAAAGTGCGGTCTATACGTAGACGATAAGAAACTGGACATAATTTGACAGTTTCTAGTTTTGCATGACGATGGAAGAAATTTTCGTCTTCTACTTTAGCCCAAAAAATCGAAGTTTATCATATATTTAAGCCCATAACACTGAAACTACCGAACCGATTGGAAAACAATGTTAGAAGTGTAGAGTAGAGTCACCGTAATGGAGTTGAGATTGATAACTTGGAAGATTAATATAAGAGCAATTAATGAAATTTGTTTGTTCCAAACTTGGTATATATGCAAAAGTTGTAATGACCATCAGGGTT
>NC_071982.1:10611496-10621868 GCF_026283585.1 Hylaeus volcanicus
AATATAACAGCAATAAATGAAATTTGTTCCCTCCAAACCTCGTGTAAAGAATTCACTATAATGGCTATCAGGTTGAGACTTGGGTTGAGTGTAGATTCGTTGTAATGAAGTTGAGATTGATAACTTGGAAGGTTAAGGTAACAACAATAATTAACATTTATTGGCTACTAAACTTCGTGTATAGGGTTCACTGTAATGACCATCAGAGATTGAGACATGGGTTAAGTGTGGATTCATTGTAATGGAGATCAGATTGATAACTTGCAAGGTTAGTGTAACAGCAATAAGTGAAATTCGTTCGCTCCAAACTTCGTGTACAGGTTTCAATGTTATGGCCCTCAGGTTGAGACTTACTTTGAGTATATGTATTCATTGTAATGTATTATAGATATGATTGATAACTTTGAAGCTTATATATCAGCAATAAGTGAAATTTGGGGTTTGATCCTATTTCGATTAAAACTGATTACACCAATTTCATGAAAAACGGTATAAAAATTTTGTAATTTTAATTGTGGTAGCTGTGGAGGGAGAGCGAGAGAGGAGAAAAGGAAGGGAGCGGCGAGGACAGGAGGTGCCACCACACAATATTAGCTTCTCATAAAACATACAAACTTCAGCGCAAATTTTTTTCAACTTGAATTGAAATGCAATTTATTTCCATATATTATAAAAACTGCAATTTTAAACCATGAAAAAGAAAATAGTAATTAGTGGCCGTTCCGTTACTGAGATACAATTTTTTTAAATCTAAAACCCAACGTAGAGAAATTACGCGGTAACAGTCAGCGTTGTTGGCACAATCATCTCTCGAGCATTACTAATGAACGTGTAGATCTGCATATCGATTTATTCTAAACATGTGTGAGACAAGACTGAGCAATAAGACTGTAGTTTTATGAAAGTTTTCAATTATATTCCTGAACCTGACTATCTTGCGATAACTACCTTAAGGGGCTTGGAACATCAAAAAATGAAAAAAAATCACTGTTTCTTTTTATTTTGTTTTATTAAAATTTAAGCGATTCTGAACCATTACACGCAAAGAAAATTGAATTTGGAGCACTAGAAGTGGTAAAAGTAATTTTTTGAAAAAAGAAAAATGGAATTCGCTCCTGTAAAGAATATAAGGAAATACAACTGACAACTTTCTCGAACAGAAAACAACGACAGTGAAATTTGCGGAAAACCGGAGGCGCGGTTACCTTGATCACAGCCATAGAGTATTGTTTTCTAGGGTAAAGAATACAGTAAATTTCCGAAAAAGCAGTGTTTTAATCGATTTTGATAAAATTAAATACGATTCGATAACATTTATATCGATAATCGAACGGGAAATAGAAATTTTTAGTTTTTTGTAGTCTTCTGAAAACTTATGTTTTTGATACAAAGGTGCACTTTGCTCAGAAACGGTTAGGCCGATATGAACCAAATTTTTTACACGTGTTTTCTGATAGTTGGGCCTAATTCATACCGAGGATTTTTTCAATATTTTAATTCCAAAAAAAGTTATCGCCGCGCAAACCTGTAATTTGATTTTGTCAAGTTTACACATTTTTAAAAAATTAACCACTTGGAATTTCAAAAGAAATCCTCAGCAAATAACAGCGCCGACGTGAACGTGTTAAATACCTATTGCAAATTCTACTGTCCGTTAATCACAGAATGGACAACGATAGAATAGCATGTGAAAATGAAGATTTGTATGCAGATAGTTTATCGAATTGCGATGACTAGGTTATCAATGATGATTGTAGTGACGACGAAATTATATATCGTTCTTGAACTATTATTCAACGAATAATTTCAAGCAGTTCTGATTCAAGCCCGGATTCGGATGATTCTAATTCTCAAGAAGAATGATCATCAGCCCAGTCTTGGAAGAGTTTTTAGGTCTATCAAGAATAGATACGGAAAACGTTCCGGATAATGTAGCGGATGCTGTAGCTTTGTTTATCGGCGATAATTTGTTTACATTTCTCGTAGAAGAGTCAAATTGATATTATTATAAAAATATTGATAAATTCACAACTTCCAAGAAAGCCCTCAAATGGAAAGACATTACGATACAAGACACGAAGAAATTTTTGGAGCTTATTCTTCTTATGGGACAAATCCGTAAGGACCGATAAAATAATTTTTTGGAAAAAAAAATTTAACCGACTTCAAAAAAGGTACAGTGAAAAGTATGAAATAATTTCTAGGTAATTTATATGAATACGCATTAGCTCTAGATAAAAGTATGGGAAAATGCAGTGAAAAGTGTGAAATAATTTCTAGTTAATTTATATGAATACACACTAGCTCTAGATATAATTGCTTAAAAGTATGGGAAAATGCAGTGAACAGTGTGAAATAACTTCTATTTATACTGCATTGTTATTCACCATCGTTTGATGAATTTGGTTAAATTATTAAATATATCATATTAAATGCAGTGCACCTTTTTCGGAGGCGGCGCATAATGTAACAAATTTTTAATTCCGGTTTGGGTTAGCTTTTGGTAGAGGTGGCAATATTGAATGCTGTCATTGTATACATGTTTATTGTCTATGTAGAATTAATAGTTAATGTATATAATATGTACACGGAAATATAGTTTGAGTAGATTTGGGGCTTTTTTGGAGGGGAGGGGCGGCGATATTGATTACTGCTAATGTATAAACTCTCCCCATGGAAATACTGTCTGAATAGGTTTGGGATAGTATTTGGTGGGTGCGGCGATATTGAATAGTGTTAATGAATATGATGTCTAAAGCGGATATAGTAATAGCAATAATTAAAGACCATATTTTTTGTTCCTCGAACAGAAAGTTAAACCAAGTTTGATAATATTTAATTTTGGGGATAACTGAGACGATTCTGAACTTCGATTGCGTTTGCAAAAATTTCGAATTGTGTCGAACTGTTAACGAAAACGAAGCACTATCCGCAAAGGAAATTGTGGTTCAGAATTGTCTCAGCTACCCCTATTTCCGGTTCTTACACTAATTCAACGACACCCTGCATACTCTACCCATGGAAATACTGTCTGAATAGGTTTGGGATAGTATTTGGTGGGGGCGACGATATTGAATAGTGTTAATGAATATGATGTCCAAAATGGATGTAATGATAGCAATAATTAAAGACCATATTTTTTGTTTCTCCGACAGAAAGTTAAACCTAGTTTGGCAATTTTGAATATACTTAATTTTAAATTTTGCGTCGCCTCCGAAAAAGGTGCATTGCATTTAACATGATGTATTTAATAATTTAACCAAATTCATCAAACGATGGTGAATAACAATGCAGTATAAATAGAAATTACTTCACACTTTTCACTGCATTTTCCCATACTTTTAAGCAATTATATCTAGAGCTAGTGCGTATTCATATAAATTACCTAGAAATTATTTCATACTTTTCACTGTACCTTTTTTGAAGTCGGTTAAATTTTTTTTCCAAAAAATTATTTTATTTCACTCTTTTTAGTGGCAATCTATAACCAATAGGTTTCATGCAATAACAACAGTTATGAGCAATATAGAGGATGACCCAAAAACGTTGGAGGTCCTTGAAAAGGGTTGTTCCGCGGGTGGGGGGGGGGGGGGGGTGAAACAATTTTTCCTTAGCGAAAATGTTGCTCGAGGCTTTGTTAAGGAGATTTTCCAGAAACAGAAACTCCCGACCAATCAGAGCGCGAGTATGCTCCACCGGCCTACTCGCGCTCTGATTGGTCGGCGGTTCTGTCAATATCTCCTTAACGAAGCCTCGAGCAACATTTTCGTTAAGAAAAAATTGTTTCAAATCACCTCCCACCCCGAAACACCCCATTCAAGGACATCCAACATTTTTTGGACACCCTGTATAATTGCAAATGGGATTATCAAGAATACACGTGAAACTACATGTGAAAGGATCGATTGCGTTTTGGTAAATTCCTTGTCGAGCTACACCAGAGCATAGCAATTTTGCACCAACAATGATTTTAATCAATGAAAGTGTCCATAAATTTTTGCAAATGGGAACATCACGAATACATCTATTATGAAATGCGGAAAGTTCCATCGCGCTCGGTAATTTCCTCACCGAGTTACATCATGTAATAGGAATTTTGCGATAACGATAGTTACAAACAATGCAGAAATTCATAAATTTTTGCCTCTGTGATCATTGCGAAAACCTCTCCGGCAGCAAAATGTAAGGGGTTTCATCGATTTCATCGGTTTCAGGCCAAACATACGTGAAATAGTACGCTTTTTGCGATAAAAAGTGATATATAGTGGTAAAAAATAAGACAATGACAAATGTTTTGCTATGGGACCAAATGGCAAATGCTCTTCCAGATGCAAGAAGTTTCAATCTGATTGGTCCATCCGTCTCGGAGTAAGAAGCAAGACAAAATGTTTCTGTTTAAAAAAAGAACGGGTAAAAAATGACAAATCACAAAATGTTTCTTTTACGCGACCAACTGGAAGAAATATTCGACAAGATGCAAGAGGTTTCACTCCGATTCATCAAGCCATCTCGACGTAATCGGCAAGCATACCTAAATATCACGGTTTTTTAGTAAAAAAAACGGATAAAAAAAGACAAATCGCAAAAAGTCTTGATAGCAGGATCACCGGAAGAACATGTTCTACAAGATGCAACAGGTTTCGTTCTGATTGGTCAAGCCATATCGGCGTAATCGGCGAATAAACATAATTAAAATTACGGTTTTTTGGCAAAAAAACGGGTAGAAAATGACAAATCGCAAAAAGTCGTGATAATGGGACCACCGGGGGCATGCTGTACAAGATGCAACAGGATTCATTCCGATTGGGCAAGCCATCTCGGCGTAATCGGTGAACATACCTTAAACAAAAAACAAAAAAATATACATGTCGAATTGAGTAACCTCCTCCTTTTCGAAGTCGGTTAAAAAGAGGATTATTGGAGCACGGATCCGTGTACAGAGACGCTAATTTTTCCGAAAACAATGACAAGAGACACCTTTCGTATGTTATGGAAGACCTGGCACTTCAATAACAATGAAGAGTTGACTGATGGATCAGACAGGCTTTCGAAAGTCAGACCACTACTCAACTACTTTGTTCCCAAGTTTATAAATATTTATAAGCCTAAAGAGAAACTAAGTTTTATTGGTAATTATGGAGAACAGGTACATCCTCACCGATTTCGATGATTTTTAGATATGTTGTAGAAATCAACATTTTCAACAACTTTTTCCTATACATATAACCGTCGCTCGGCTTCAGTTTCCGAGATATTTGCAAAAACCATTGCTACTACCAACAATATTGCGTATAGCTACGCGTCTGTGGCAGCGTGTGTGTAAGCGTGGAGTCGTCAATCGTCGATTGTTTACGCGATTGTTTAGGCTCAGAAACAATTTAGTTTGACACTTTCAAAGGATTAAAAATGAATTTGCCTGAATATTTGACTATATGCGGTAGATATGATACACTAATTTATTTTTTAATTGAACAAAGAGTGCAAATATCTCGGAAACTAAGGTCGAGCGACGGTTATATGTATAGGAAAAAGTTGTTGAAAATGTTGATTTCTACAACATATTTAAAAATCATCGAAATCAGTGAGGATGTACCTGTTCTCTACAGGGTGTCCCAAAAGTCGGGGAGGAGCCGGAAATGGGGGGTAGCTGAGACGATTCTGAACAACAATTTCCTTTGCAGAAATGTCGGATGGGGCTTCGTTAAGGAGATATTAAGCGAAAACCCCGACCAATCAGAGCGCGCGTAGACCGTTGGAGCGGCCGCGGTAGCGAAGGCTACGTGCTGGCGGCCGCGGTTGTACGCGAACAAGTGACTCGACGTGCATCGAAGGACATTGACGCTGCCGCCTAGCGCGTAGCCTTCGCTACCGCGGCCGCTCCAACGGTCTACGCGCGCTCTGATTGGTCGGGGTTTTCGCTTAATATCTCCTTAACGAAGCCCCATTCGACATTTCTGCAAAGGAAATTGTTGTTCAAAATCGTCTCAGCTACCCCCCATTTCCGGCTTCTCCCCGACTTTTGGGACACCCTGTATAATTACACTATCCAACAAATTTAAACTTCTTTTAAATTCCGCGATATCCAGTAGGTGATTCTTATAGGGTTCCTCGTCCTAAATACGAATCTGAAAGTGAAATTGCTCCATCGCCCTCAGTTTTCGAGAAATTCGCGATTTTGTAAATACGATCGATTTTGAGAGAAAACGTAATACTACTTGAAAACTACGAACGCTAGAAAGTTCTATTTAGTCTGAAAAGATAGAGGAGTGTTTTCTAAATATGAAAACATATTCCTTTAGAATTATCTGTTCTTTTGAATGCCTGTAAATGAACACCAAAGTTGAAAAAGTTGGCGACGCGAGTACTTTTCACGAAATATTTTTGTATTTTTATGAAAAGTTATTCGTCTAGGTCGAATTTATTATGCATTATAGGATTCTGCAAACATTTCTGAAGAGAAAACCACCCGCGGTAAATGTTGGAACGTTTTCTAATTCGTACAGATCCAGAAAATATTAATTTAGAACGCACGAATTCTGTTTGTCGGCGCGCAGGCTTCGCTCGCTTTATATCGGTGAATCAGGGCCGTCGTCATGCGTTCTGCACAATCGTCGCCACGTGCTTGAATAATAACCATCAAATTCTCGTAACTTCGTTAAAATTCGTCCCACATTGACGAATAGAAAACCATTTTAAAACTTAATGTTTCTACCTTTCGATACTTTAATCTTTTGTTATTTAAGTTAGTGTTTCGGGGGTAAACTCTGCTCTAAAGGGAGATTTTTTATAGGTAGCAGTTTTCATTAAAAATTAACAACAAAATATACAATTATAGATTGAATTAATTGTTAAATAATTCAATTTAGATTTAAATAAAGTTTGCTCGGTACCAAATTAGCAAAAGTCGAATAATTGAAGGTACAAAAACGGAAAATTAATGATTAAAATTTAAACAGTGGACAATTGTCTCCCTTTTGTTGAGTTGCAGTACAAATGAAATATTAAAAATGAAGAATTACTTATCTGGAACATGTTAATGTAATACAAAAACCGATAGCGCGTGGCACCGATTAGGCGAATCCCGTAGCGACGGCCCTGACTGACCGAAACATAGCGAGCAATGGCTGTGCAGCGGCAAAACACCGTTCGTGCGTTCCGAGTTGACATTTTGTCAAACCGTATGGATTAGAAACCATCCCAACATTTGCCGCGGGTGGTTTTCTCTTCAGAAATGTTTGCAGAATCCTATAATGCATAATAAATTCGACCTAGACGAATAACTTTTCATAAAAATACAAAAGTATTTCGTGAAAAGTACTCGCGTCACCAACTTTTTGAACTTTGGTGTTCATTTACAGGCATTCAAATAAACAGATAATTCTAAAGGAATATGTTTTCATATTTAGAAAACACTCCTCTATCTTTTAAGACTAAATAGAACTTTCTAGCGTTCGTAGTTTTCAAGTAGTATTACGTTTTCTCTAAAAATCGACCATTTTTACAAAATCTCGTATTTCTCGAAAACTAAGGGTGATGGAGCAATTTCACTTTCAGATTCGTATTTAGGACGAGGAACCCTATAAGAATCACCTAGTGGATATCGCGGAAAAAAAATCGTGTTGGACAGTGTTACCGTTTTATATTATAAATACCTAAAGTTCACAAACTGCAGCTGTTTTCTGCAGAAGTAATTTTGTGTACGAATTGTAAAAAATCGTCCGCTATCCGTTGAGAGTTTGGCGGCAAAGCATCAGCGCAAGATGTGTTAATAAAACAAAATAAAAAAAAGTGATTTTTTTTCATTCTTTGATGTTCCAAGCTCCTTAATGTGTCCGATGAAAGCTTTTTACCGGGAGGGGTTGGTGTCATAGATTGGTGAAAAAGCAACCAGTGGTCGTTTCGCCGTCGTACACCCGTTAGGTAGCGGGCACGTGGCCGTTGCGGCATTATATTCCCATGGTTGGCACGTGGCCGTATCTCCAGCCCCCCCTTCATAACTAGGATCCCCGCCACCTCTTATTGTTGTGGAACCCCCTGAGGGTTTGACGCGCTATTTAATATTTTGATCGGAGAGAAGCGTCTGCGTTTCATTTGAGCAGTTGCCCACGTGCTCACGGTCGTTCCCTTTTGATTAATTTCGGTATAGATCGGCTGGCATGAACGCGGATGATGCTCGACAAAGGAAAGCTCTGGGAAAAGCTTTGTCGGGGAGGAGCGTGAACAAAAGATAGAAAGAGAGAGAGAGAGGAGAGAGAAAAAAAATAGCAACAGCTGGCACCCAGACGAGAAACACGATGCGAGCTCAAATGCAGGGGCTAAATCACCCTTCGAACACCCTGGACCCCCTCTCTCTCTCCCAATCAGCACACGACGTGCATGCGTTCGCTTCCCGATCATCCTTCTCCGTTATATAACATAATCGCGAACCACTTGCATATGAAGGGAGGACGTTAATGACGCTTCGCTCCCAAAGAAATCGTAACCACGCGAGTTCACGCTCTTGGCAAAACGAGGACGGACCGGCTGTAGGTGGCGCAAGCACAGGTAAAGTAACGAGTACTCGAACACATTTCAAAGCGTATCGCATGTCATTTCGAATTTGGCAAATAAATATTAAAGTTGTTTAAACAAATAACAGCAGACCTATGAAATATGTACGTGCAGCTCTAAATCGATTACAAACGGACCTTGTAAATTAAGTGAATTTACCATTTTTATTTTTGTAAGCATTGAAAGATAGATATGCGGAACAAACCAAAGGACTTAAATAATTTGTTAGGTGTAGATATTAATTCTGTGCCTTTACATTCAATCGTTTATAACTGTCGTTGAAATAAAAGTATTTATGCGTCAGTTTGTTATGTAAAATTATTAAGTTCTCAATCTGATCTTCATTAGAGTGAATCTATATACGCAATTCAAGTCTCAACCTGATGGTCATTACACTGTGGCCTATACATGAAGTTTGGAGTCAACAAACTCCACTTATTGCTAATATATCAAGTTTCCAAGTTATCAACATGATCTCCATTACATTGAATCTACATTTGCAATCCATGTCTCCATTACAATGAATTTATGCACACAACTCAAGTCGCAACCTGATGGTCATTACAATGTACCCATACACAAACTTCCACAACTAAGAAATGTCACTTATTGTTGTTTTAGTAACCTTCCAACTTTTCAATCTAATCTCCATTACAATGAATCTATCCACACAACTCAAGTTTCAACCTGATGTGGTCATTACAGCGTGCCTTATACATGAAGTTTGGAGTCAACAAATTTCACTTATTGCTGTTATATCAACTTTCCAAGTTGTCAATCTGATCTCCATTACATTGAATCTACACTTGCAATCCATGTCACAACCTGATGGACATAAAAGTTTTGTAACACACAAATTTACTTATTGTGGTCGTGTTGACCTTTCAACTTTTCAATCTGATTTCCATTACAATGCATCTATCCACACAACTCAAGTCTCAACCTGATGGTTATTACAATGTACCTATACACAAACTTCTACAACCAAGAAATTTCACTTATTGTTGTTATATTAACTTTTCAAGTTATCAATCTGATCTCCATTACAGTGAATCTATAGTCACAAATGAAGTCTCAACCTGATGGTCATTACACTGTGTCCTATACATGAAGTTTTGAATTGACATATTTCACTTATTGCTGTCATATTAACTTTCCAAGTTATCAATCTGATCACCATTACAGTGAATCTACACTTGCAATCCATGTCTCAACCTGATGGACATACAAGTTTTCTAACAATTAAATTTACTTATTATGGTCATATTAACCTTTCAGCTTTTCAATCTAATCTCCATTACAATGAATCTATCCACACAACTCAAGTTTCAGGCTGATGGTCATTACAGTGTGCCTTATACATGAAGTTTGGAGTCAACAAATTTCACTTATTGCTGTTATATCAACTTTCCAAGTTATCAACCTGATCTCCATTACTGTGAATCTTCACTTGCAATCCATGTCTCAACCTGATGGACATAAAAGTTTTCTAACAAATGTAAGGATATTTATTTCGATGTTCGGCGTAAAACTGTCAAAATTCAAAGACAGTAGACAACATATCACAGACCAAATCAAATCGCAATACAAAATACAAAATGAATGACTAATCAATAAATTACTAACACAAACATAACTGACAACTATAAAACGTATAAACATACCTAAGGGTTTTAAATATTAACATTCATCCAACATTCACATTAAAATACATTACACAAAACAAAGTCACTTATTGTGGTCATATTAACTTTTCAACTTTTCAATCTGATCTCCATTACAATGAATCTATGCACACAACTCAAGTCTCAACCTGATGGTC
>NC_071982.1:10621878-10631372 GCF_026283585.1 Hylaeus volcanicus
TCTATCCACACAACTCAAGTCTCAACCTGATGGTCATTACAATGTACCTATATACAAACTTTTGCAACCAACAAATTTACTTATTGTTGTTATATTAACCTTCCAATTTCTCAATCTGATCTTCATTACAATGAATCTATGCACACAACTCAAGTCTCAACCTGATGGTCATTACAATGTACCTATACACAAACTTCTACAACCAACAAATTTATTTATTGTGGTCATATTAGCGTTTCAACTGTTCAGTCTGACCTCCATTACAATGAATCTATCCACACAACTCAAGTCTCAACCTGATGGTCATTACAATGTACAAACTTTTGCAACCAACAAATTTACTTATTGTTGTTATATTAACCTTCCAATTTCTCAATCTGATCTTCATTACAAAAAATCTATCCACACAACTCAAGTCTCAACCTGATAGACATTACAACCTATCTTATATACAACTCGAGCGTGCATCTTCCGCGTTAGAGAAACTGAAACTTCGATTTTTCTGGTAGCAAGGTGGTAGGCATTGACCAAACACCTGCCCCTAAGATGTTGCAGCACGAAGTCTAGTTGGAGCGATTACTCTTGAAAGATTCAAGGATGCATTTGCAAATTGACAGATCCATATTTAATCCTCTCGTAGAGTTGAACGCCTGGCGGTGCTAGAAATGGAGGGGCCACGGTAATAAATTGTTGAAAAAGCCCTGCAGCCAAGTCCGCATCTCCCGAACGGGGATCGGTGATTCGACTATTGTTGCAACCTCAATGTCGCGTGCCTGTTACGTCCACCCCATACCATTCCCCCTCTATTTCTTTGCGTTCAATGTCCGTTATGGTAATTTCTCTCCAGCCACAAGACTGTAACTGAAGCACGTTGCGCAAGAATGATACGATGAATGCGATTTGGAGCCGCCATTGTTGCAGCTCGAGCTGCCGTATGGACATAAAGACTGCTCGATACGAATATACGTACTTGCTACGTTGCTCCTGGATATACAAACAGATTTACATATTTTATCATTTTACAGGGATTTCCATGCAGGCTCGTTCGATATGGAATTTCCTCGTTCATTTTCCTGAGCCATTAATTTTTTTCATTTTTATTTCTCGCTAATTAGCAACTTTAATTACTGATGTATGTATCTATTTAAAAATAGATGACAATCGCTTCTGGCTCACCCTATATGTATACTGAAGAACCTAAACAAATATGGTAATATGAACAGACTCATCTGGCTCATTATTCACAGCCACGATTCGTTACATTTGGTTAACAATGGTGCAAGTAAAACCATTACCAGGAGTGCCGTGACAAATGCAGGAATTCCTTCTGTAAATAAATACGAGGAATAATTTGCATAGTTTTCTGAACCAATGCGAATAGGATTGATACCATCATAGGACAATGTACATACATTCAATATTTCATAGTCGTTTCACTGTTGGCATTGTGAATTTTCTAAGGACTGCTGTTTTAGATTAAACATTAAAACCATACACAGGTAGTTATTTGTTCTGTTACCAACGAACGAAAGATAATTCCTTGGTATCTTGAAATAACGAAAATGAAATTTTTCGTTTAGGTAATCTCGTAATTGTTTACGACTTTCATCTCGCGCCAACCCTATATCTTTTATCATTTGTTAGTAATGGAAGAAAGATTAGTTTTAAGAATTCGTAAGGAGGTCTCGGTCAATATCTATTAGGTGTAGAAGTTAATTCTGTGTCTTTATATTCAATCGTTTATAATTTTAATTTATTTAATCGTCATTTTATTATTACACGATAAATTACTGACTTTCTATGTTCTCGATTTGGTCCCCATCACAATGAATTTATACATATATTGCATAACCTAAGTCTTACCTGATGCAAATTACAACGTATGTACGTATATGTATGTACATACAAAATTTTTGGTAGCCATATATATTTCCTTATTGTTATTATTATTATTATTATTTTAATAGATTACAAATGTGTATAATAATTATAATGCTTGTAGTAGAATAATAAGAAGCAAAATTTGTTAGCTGCAACTTCGTACAGCTAATCGAAATGTACATCTTAGATATATGTATATTTTCATTGCAATAGAGATCAGATTGAGAACTTAGAAGGTTAACGTAACTACAATAATTGAAATTTGTTGGCTACTAAAATTCGCATATACTATATACATTATACATCCATTGTAATGACCATCAGGTTGAGACTTCATTTTTGACTATAGATTCAATGTAAGGATATCAGATTGATAACTTGAAAAGTTGATATAACAGAAATAAGTGAAATGTGTTGATTCCAAATTTCATGTGCAGGGCACACTGTAATGACCATCAGGTTGAGACTTCATTTGTGACTATAGATTCATTGTAATGGAGATCAGATTGGGAAGTTGGAAGGGTAATATAACGTAAATAAATGAAATTGGTAGCTACCAAACTTCCTATATATACATTATACATCCATTGTAATGTCCATCAGGTTGAGACTCGAGTTGTGTGCATAGATTCATTGTAATAGAGACGAGGTAAAGAATTCGTATTTATACAAAAAATTCCAAATGATTCCCATACTTTGAAAAAAAAGTGGTTATGATTTCAGAAATATTAGCAAAAATATAAATAACCAGAATTACTTCAAAGCGGTGTTTCCACGCTTGAAACCAATTTTAGGCCAAAATGGATAAGGCAAGTGTGATTAGGTTCCCATGAATTCTATTTGTGGAACAATTCGAATTTTTCGGGGTCTATCAATTGCCGAACTTCCCTTATTAGATACACCCGGTATTATTACCGCACCACTACACAGATCTCGTGCGCTTTGACGACGCACGTGCGTATGTAACCTCTAATGGCAGATGGCATGGGCCCGTGTGACGAGCAGCTGCACCCGAGACAGAGAGTGGAAACTAAAAGGAGGGAAAAGGAAGGGCGAGGGGGTAAAGACCGTGGAACGTATTTACTTGTGTCGCGAGGACCAGCCAACCCCTGTGATTCATTGGAAAGAACCCTTGCGTAGGTTTTACTGCGTGAAAATTTCTATCAAAAGCCATCTGTAGCAGAACGCCATCAGCACCTCTAGTGGTGGATGTAAAAACGTTTAAGGAGGTAGGGACCAAGCGAATCCCATCCCTAGTAATGATACAGTAAGTGTAAAGGCCTTGCACCTTCTCAGTTTGTGCAAATAATAATTGTTATATTATAAATTTCTATTTTCAGCTCACTATTAACAATTTACCGACTGATATCCGATTGATCAGCTTTCTGTCCCCAATGATTACCGACCGGTAACTGTTTAATCGGTTGGTATGGTAACTACCAAGTATTTGTTACTTTGAACTGAGATACTAGTTGCTTTGCTCCATAAGCTCCCATATTTTTATACAATTCCCGTTGCCAGGAAAGATCTGCAGCCAAGTGCATAGGATGTTGAACCACTACCTGTCGCCAAAGTGTTAATTACAATTCAGTAATTCCTCATTAATTTAATCTCTTGAGAGTTGATATATAAATTGTTAATTAAGCTCTTAAGGCCTTGTTCCTTCTCTTTTTGTACAAATAATAATTGTTGTATTATAAATTTCTATTTTCAGCTCACTATCAACACTTTACCGACTGATATCCGATTGATCAGCTTTCTGTCCCCAATGATTACCGACCGGTAACAGTTTAATCTATTGGTATGGTAACTAGCAAGTATTTGTTACTTCGAACTGAGATACTAGTTGCTTTGCTCCATAAGCTCCCATATTTTTATACAATTCCCGTTGCCAGGAAAGATCTGCGGCCGAGTGGGAGAAGAGCATAGGATGTTGAACCACTACCTGTAGCCAAATTGTTAATTACAATTCAGTAATTCTCATTTATTTAATCTCTTGCGAGTAAACACATAAACTGAACCTAAATAAGAATTTATTCAACCCTGCAAATATGATAGCATGAATTTAACTTTCAACATTTATTTACATTGTGCTATATTAATTCTACATTATCCTCTAGAAATATAGAAAATGCAGAATTACACGACTCATACGTGTATCAATAACTTAGTCGCAGAGTAAGATGATCGTGAGTGTGATAGTTAATCCCGACCAAAGCAAAATAGGAATAAGGGAATGATAGAGGGTCAAGTGGCTCTAAACAGAAATAAAGTGAACGGTGGGAAAAATAAGATATGATACGGAGTCGAAGAAATGAAATAGGAAGAGACGGTCGAAGAAAGGCTTGAAGGAAGATGGCGGAGGTCAAAGAGAGAAAGATAATCCGCGACAAAGAGCGGCGGTACAATACAGAAGAGGAGGGGACGGCGGCCAAGCGGGGAGGGGGATCAGGTTTATGGAGAGGGTCGGGGGCATGGAGGGGTGCTGCAGACGCACCTCGACAAGGGTAAATGTACGTACGAATGCACCCCAGATTGGCTTTGGGGTGGTTTCCATGGAGACCAATTCGCTCAGCCCGGGGAAGTCGTCGCCGCCGCCAATGCCACAGGTTTCCTGGAAAACTTGCAAATCCGTACAAACACCGAAAAGTTTCGATTTTTGTTTAAAATATTTTTCTCAAAGGATCGCATACACGTCACGATTTATTAAATAAATAATAAACTGTTTTGAATAAACTACGTGTGCCATACATCGTTGAGTTTGTCTCGATGAACCCTTTCATGATATTAAATAAAAAAACATTTAGTTTCATTTAAACAAATAGCAGTGACCTTGATAACTTTGAAAAAAAAGATCTGGGAAGAAAAGTTTTTTTGCATGAAATTTGGTAGGTGATAATTAAACGTGATAACCTTCAAATTTTCTTACAAACATTTTTACGTATCTTTGAACCCAAGACAGTTATTCAATTGTCTCAACCTGATGGACAATACAATTTATTTGTATGAAGTTTAGTAGATAACAAATTTTGCTTATTGTTGGTCTTCGAACAGATTACAAGAGTATTGGACAATTATTATTAGGTGTAGAAATTAATCAATGCCTTTATTCACAATTATTTATAACTCTAGTTTAAATAACAATATTTACTCTGCATTTTCTTACGTTAGATAGGAATGAAACACACAGTTTGTTTAATTATTCTGTTTACCAATTGATATACACTCTCTTGGAATGTGCGATTGAGAGAAAATAAAAAGTTTTATAAATTTGTTTATAAATATACCTTAGAAAGCCACATAATTAAATTCTACACCTAATAACAGAAGTCCTACATGTTATTTAATGAAATATGCTTCGTTTTGTCCGGCGAAGTGAAAAATAATTTTTATAGACAATTTTACATTTCAATCAAAATCGACGGGGTAAGTCTCGAATTCTTAAGAAAAGTTTTTCTATCATTTTTTTAAATTTGAGTTTTCACTTTAGAGAAAAACTTTCTATATGCTTTTCGTAGGGTTCCATGAGATCTACAACGAAAAAAAGTTTTAATCCAAAATGTTCATTATTAAAGGAGTTACGAATTTTAGCCGATTAGATAACTTTTTGTATTTTCGCGAAAATGAACTGAATAATAGACTCTTTCGATGACTTGATATTTTTTTTAAATTGTACATTTTAACGACAGGCAATTTCAGGTTTCGATAATTAAAATTCGTTTATCCAATCAAGAATTATAATTTTTCCAAATTTTAATCGAGAACTTTCTTGATATCGAGCACACAGTACACACGCTTCTATATTGGCCGGTAAATCAAATTTAGTATTAGATAGAATAAAATTGATTAGATAAAAGTTGTACAGTGTAAAAGCATCCAGAAAATTGCAAACGCAATTTTTATGCAACGGATGGTGAAAAGATTCGTCCTGAGTGAAATATGATTAAAAATAAATTCTTTTTTGATTTCTTAATACGATATTATAAAATGCTAGAAACCATTAAATTTTCTATTTAACATTGTTTCAATATCTCTTATGGTTTCAAAGATACTAGCATAAATGCGAATAAGCAAGAATTTAATTAATTTTTTTAAATTCATGGCCAATGCCACGCACTCGCTCTGTGACGTCACTGTCTTCGCGTATCATAGTGGCCCTAGTACCTGGCTCGCCGTAAACCCTCATGCCATTGAGTTGCACATCCCAGATGAAGTGATTTATCGTATTATACGATATTATATGAAAGTTCCTCTTTGTTACCAAGCTCTCTCATACGTCTCTTCGGAAACATTCATAACAGAATCAAAGAATAATTCCCTTGTTTTATTACGAGTTCTAGATCACAGTCAACTATACGTATGTACATACAATACTTGCAGATTTTTCGTTTCAAGACATGGCGAGTAGTACTGACATGTAAGATGCTGAAGCTTTCATAATCTATAATAGAAGTATAAAAAATATGTCATTTTATTCAAATATGATATTAACCCTTTGCGCTCGAGACATTTTTCCATAGAATCAAATCCAGTCCATTTTCATAATAAATTTCTATGAAACCAAAAACTCTACTTCGAAGAAAAACATCTACGAACGTTCATGACTCCATGTATTATTATTCCAATTACTAATTAGTTGTATTCTGATGTAAGTGAATTTGAAATTGTACGTTCACAAAATCACTTTGAAATTACATATGTCGCTCTAGAGGCGCCACCCAAGCGCAAAGTGTTAATTTCACGAAAAAAAAACACCTTATTGGTATTTTAGTATGAAAATGAAGACACAATTCTCTTTTGAAGATTGGGAAATAATTCATACCAATTAATCGTAATCGTTGATTATACAGGGTGTCTCAAAAATGTTGTAACTCCTTGGAACAGGTGATTCGCGAGGTGATTTGAAACAACTATTTACTTGGCGAAAATGTTGTCCGAGGCTTCGTAAAAGAGATATTAACAGAAAACACCGACCAATCAGAGCGCGCGGATACCGGTGGAGCGGCCGCAGTAGCGTAGGCGGCCGCGCTCTGATTGGTCGGGGTTTTCTGTTAATATCTCTTTTACGAAGCCTCGGACAACATTTTCGCTAAGGAAAAAGTTGTTTCAAATCACCTCCACCCTGTATATACAGTGTGTCCCAAAAATGTTGTAACACTTTGAAAGGAGTGGTTCGGGAGGTAATTTGAAACAACTTTTTCCTTAGCGAAAATGTTGTCCGAGGCTTTGTTACGGAGATATTAACAGAAAACACCGACCAATCAGAGCGCGCGGATTCCGGTGGAGCGCCCGCAGTAGCGTATCAGCGCTACCGCCTAGCACGTAGCCTTCGCTACCGCGCCCGCTCCAACGGTATACGCGTGCTCTGATTGGTCAGTGTTTTTCGTTAATATCTCCTCAACGAAGCTTCGGACAACATTTTCGCTAAGGAAAAAGTTGTTTCAAATCACCTCCCGAACCACCTCTTTCAAGGACCTCCAACATTTTTAGAACACCCTGTATAATCAACGATTATAATTATTTGGTATGAAATATTTCACAATTTTCAGAAGAGAATTGTGTCTTCCCGAACCACCCCTTTCAAGGACTTCCAACATTTTTGGGACACCCTGTGTAGTACTTGAGCGTTCTTACCCCCGTGAAGCTTTCCAAAGACAGTTTCGAAAATTTCCCAAAAGTAAGAGTGAGCCCTTTTTGTGACCTCAGTATTAAAATGACTAACAATCGATTTTCACTGGGGTATAAGTCATACCACAGTGAGTCATATGCCGCGTCACCAATCATTTTGCTCTGGAAGTAAACAACACAGATTTTAGTAACAAAATATGAAGAAGAATTGTCAATAAAAATTGCTAAAAAATGTTTGCTACGCATCCAACTACAAGCATGATTCTCAATTCTTTTTGATTTGATTTGCTTTATATTCATTTCTATATTATTAACAAAAGACATAGTATCAAACATGAATTATTTTAAATGATAAGTACACTAGGTAACCTTGGTATTGAGGTATTCCCCAGCGAAGCAATAAATAAACGCTTCTAAACAAATGGAAAGATAAAACATGATGGATTTGATCAGTATAGGAAGTCCATTTTCAGCGTTCAACGACTGCAATTTGGAATTAGTTTTATATAATTTACATATTTGCAAGTGGAAACTCGTCGACTATACTTACAACCATAATGAGGAATCCTAAACAGCAGGTGATTAGAGTGTTGGACACAAGTTGACTGAGCGCTATGTACGTGAACAATTTTTCAATTCTCTCTGTAAAGTGGATGATCTCTTGATGTCTGCTAATGAAGAAACGCAACTGGTTTTTCTTTCTGGACGAATCCTTTAGTGTCCGACAGATTATGTCAATTTGACAGCCTACATGAAGTGTCTAGAAGCAACAGACCCATTCGTAACGAATTATGGAGACAAAGGAATTCAGAAACTGATGTGTTAGTGTAGAAATTAATAGTTTGCCTTTACATTCACACATTTATAATTCTAGGTTAAGTAGAGAAATATTTACTTGTCATTTTGTTATGCTACACTAGCAATCCTCCAAGTCTTTAACCTAATCTCTATTTTAATTTAAATTATAATTCAAATAAAATTTGAAATTTTATCTAAATACATAATGGAAGTCTCAACCTGATAAACATTGCAATATACATATCTACATATACGATATTAATAAATTACACCTTATCTCTATTATAATATACCTGAATAGTATAACTCAAGTCTCAACCTGATGGAAATTACAATGTATCTATATATACGAAATTAATTAATTATACCTGAGCTTAATTATAATGTATCTGAATAATACAATCCAAGTCTTAACTTGACGAACCGAAGAAGATGAAGTTCGTGTTGCAGTGTTTTCTACATTAACACGTTTTTGAAAATACATCCAATTTCAAGTTCATCATTTGCTATAGCAATAAGTACGCAGATACGAAAATTAATGAAATATTTGATGAGTGCCTTGAAACAGTTTTTTTCTATTATTTTCTATTACAGTCAGCTTGTGTAACCTTGAATGACCTTCAACCATACATAGCTCATTGTATACGTCTTAAAATTATCTAACAGATAGGCGTAAAAGAATTATATATTTACTTGAAAACAATTCAAAGTGATTTTAAAAAGGTATACAAATAATAGTTGACAAATATTTTTTTTCATAATCACGTTAAACGTCTCTTGAAACCATGCAAAAGCCGATGAAAACATTTTCGATCGGATTGCTAACAACAGAGTAATCACCCTGTAGTAATCCTCCTCTATATGCTTCATCAAACAAATTTAAAAAAACATTGAATATGCTTACTTGAATTTTAAAATAATTTTAATATTTTATTTTATGTACTACGTTAGAGGAGCTTCGAATAAAAAAAAAAAAAGAAATATACATGTCGAATAGAGTAACTTTCTCCTTTTCAAAGTTGGTTAAAAAATGCTATTTCATCATCGTTTTTAAATGCTATTTAAAATTTATTCTAAATTCAATATTTAATTCTTAATATTTCTTAATTTCAAATATTCTAAATATTCTATATTCTATATTCTTTATATTCTATATTCTTTATATTCTATATTCTTTATATTCTATA
>NC_071982.1:10631382-10635188 GCF_026283585.1 Hylaeus volcanicus
CTTTATATTCTATAAATTTTTATATTCTATATTCTTTATATTCTATACATTTTTATATTCTATATTCTTTATATTCTATACATTTTTATATTCTATATTCTTTATATTCTATATTCTTTATATTCTATATTCTTTATATTCTATACATTTTTATATTCTATATTCTTTATATTCAAATTTAATATTCAAAATTTATCTTAAATCGTGAGATAAGTGTCCTCAACTTAACTTGATTATAGTTACCATCATTAGCAGCATGGCGCTGAAGACACCAAACGTGAATGCAGACGTCATTTGGTGGAGGAACTGTGTAGACACGACGACCTCGTAAATGGGGGAATCCCTGGTCTCGAAGGGTAAGTCCATCTTGAGAAGAAGCTCTCGAGGCATGGAATCATTGCTCGGTTTAGATGCAAATGCACCAGCTGCGTAAAAAACCACGGACGACACGTAGACAGACATAATTAGACTTGTTAAACGATAAGAGAGCTGCGCTGTTTTTGGTATAAAATTATTTTTATCGATCACAGCGTACTTCCGACAGTCCTCTTTCATTGTTGATAAAATTTCGGTGAGCACCCTACAAGATATTATTATTTTAAACATTTATTTTCAGACTAAAATAATACATAGAGAAATGTTCGATACTAATTATGGCAGAAAATGAATTTGAATATATGTAATTAATTGATTAATTATTTGACAATTGCATGGCATATAAATTACATAAAAAATCATTTCATTATTATATTGTTTCAACGTTCAATACTAATTAAATGTTCAATACTAATTATTGCAGAAAATGAATTTGAATATACGTAATTAATTGATTAATTATTTGACAATTGCATGGCGTAGTAATTATATAAAAAATCATTTCATTATTATATTATTTGTAGAAATTAATTCTGTGCCTTTTTAAAATATATTTAATGTTCATTCGTAAAGAAAAACTGTGCAAGTCTTTTCTTAGTCACACATTCCAAGAACTCGTACGTAATTGTGGTAACACAATGTCGAGTAAATGTTTCTATGTAATCTACACTTTAGCACACTTATAATCTGCTAGAAGAGTAGATTAATTTAATTGTATTGTATTATATATAATTGTATTATATTATATGTATTGTATATAAATTTAATTGTGTATACATCGGTACATTACTCGGTATATTCTGAAGTTCTATAATATCATATTACAATACACACAAATTCTATGTTTATATCTACGGTGGCGGCAAGTTTGTGTTTATAGGTGGCTACATTATTTTCAGCATTTGTTTTTTGCCAAAAGCACCTACTATCTACTTTTTCTGGATAAAAACGATAATCTAAACTGACCTAAGCCAAACCGACAATGTTGCGAGTTTCCATATAAATCAAATCGTTTTTTATTCAGAAAGGACATTACTTTTGAAAAATGCAATTTAAAAAAATAATCGATTTTTTCGATTGCTCAATTCTCTTAACAATGCATAGACACGTCAACTTTCCAACAAGTCAATTAAACGAAAATGTAGTTTTACAGCCCGTTCGACATCCGACCACACTTTCCCTGCTTACAATAATTATTAAGAACAATTTCCAGAAAGAAAATGTCCACGCTGAAATCCAATTTCATAGACAAAGTATCAGGTTGTTCCAAAAGTTTCTTCCATTTCCTTAAATGGCGATACATACACAATATTTTGTCTAATGTTACAGTATTTTGAATTTTGTACCATTCATTTTACTCCATTGATGTTACAACATTAACATCTAAGAAATTAGGTTGTCTATTTAATGTATTTATATACAGTGGGTGTAGAATGTATTCGTACACCGATCAATTTCCCAAAAAACTTTTGTGTGAAATTGTAGTTTCTTAACTTCTTTTTTTATAATCAATGATATTTTACATATTCTCGGAAGTCTCTAAGGTAGATATAGTCCAAACAACATTTACTAGTTAATATAAATATATTATATAAATATATATAATTATTATTACTAACTTATTTATAATCTTAACTTATCTATTACTATTTATAACTATAAATATTATTAGTTGATATAATATAATTTGTGAAATTAACAAAAAAAGTGCGAAAAGTGGGTGAAAGTATAGAAGCAATAAGTATTTGTACGATTCTTATGACGAACCATTTACAGTAGAGTTTCTAACGTAAACACATTAGTTTATTGCACTGTACGAATTAGAAAACATTAAATTTCCAGTAAAGTACTTTTAAAAATGGCTCTAATAGAGGAATGGAAAAAGATAGAAGATTCCACTTCGAATAACTAATAATTTAGTTAATTTAACGCTTAGAAGAGTTGCAATTATTATAAAATCAAAAGGAAATCCCACGAAGGAAGTATCATATACTTGAAAATTAATGTAAATTTCCTTTTTTTTTTTAATGAAGTTTTAAATATTAAACAGTTGTGCAAATACTTATTGCTTCAACACGTCTATCGATTAATTGTTTTTGTTCTTGTTAATTTCGCAACTGACATAAATAGCTATCTTTTTTGTAATCTATCTATTCTAGAGATTTCCAAGAATAGAATGTAGAATGTCATTGTTTATAAAAGAATAAGTCAATAAATTACAATTTTACATAGTTTGTTTGGAAATTGATCGGTGTACGAATACTTTCTACACCCACTGTAAACACTGCCACATAAAATAACCGAGTGCAAGTCACGGACGAAACTTTTGGGACAACCTAATAATTCCCAAAGTACCACTTACCCATGATTGGTCCAAGCGACTATTAACTTGATGCACACCAAACTGAACGGCATTGCGATGCTCAGATTATCTATCGTCTCCAACAGCGTGTCGATTTTTAAATGCGCGATAACGTATTTGTACTGATACGTTTGAAATATGAGCATAAACGTCACCCAAAAGAATTTGTGTACACCTGGAAAAGGCGTGCCAGGCCAAATGCCAGCAAAATGAAGACCATACTTAACGGACGTGCTAATCGTACAGGGTGACTTCACTCCTGCATCCATTTCCTTTTTATATTTCTCTAGATCTTTCTTATTTTTCTTTTTTCGAAATTGCGTGGAGTACTGTTAGTCGTTGTAAATTTCCGTAGCATCAGCCAGTTTCAGTATACTGCTAAGACAACGGTCTATGATGGACTGAACACTTTTCGAGTATGGCGAAAAGCTGACATAAGAGATACTCTAGTGGCGGTGTTTCGCACTCATGTGGCTCCGTACAAATATTTTAAATAATATATCGCGATCGTAAGTTCGCTGGGAAGAAAGAGCGAACGTTGAAATTGCAGTTGTAGATTTGTTGGGATTAAAAATTCAGAAGTGGCTGTGCTGCACGCAAGCGGATATGGAATAGATTGAATCGCAAGTTAAAGAAAACTGTAAAGTTTTCGAAGAGAAAGGACAGCGATGACAGGTGAAAAAGATACATTTGCATATTAAATTCCTGCGTGGTAGTCCGTACTTTTTTAGTGTAGAGAGAAAAAATAAAATTCCTGCTTCGTCGATTGTTTCGTTGGGTTGATCCGATATTTAGTTTTGGTTTTATTCCCGAATAAATTCTTGCGGTTCAGATACACTTTGGTACTGTTAAATCTGCTTCAAATCAACACAATCTGCTGGAAGAATGGTACTGGACGAAATTTGCTTATGTATAGATTGATATATTGGAGTGTACATCAGGTTGAGACTTTTATCAACATGGCGAGTAACTGTTTTTATTTAAATTATACTTTTGTACACTTGTAATCTGCTAGAAGAATGGTAATAGACGACATTTGTATTTATATATTGATACATTGTAATGTCCA
>NC_071982.1:10635198-10638358 GCF_026283585.1 Hylaeus volcanicus
CTTTGTAATGTCCATCAGGTTGAGACTATTATCAACATGGCGAGTAAATGTCCTTATTCAAACTTCACCTCAGTACGCTTCTAATCTGCTACAAGAATGGTAATAGACGAAATTTGTTTTTATATAGATGGATACATTGTAATGTCCATCAGGTTGAGACTTACATTATTTATTTACATCCATTGCAAAGCAAGGAAGTAACACATTTCGAGCATACATTTATTTACGAACACATACGAGTGTATTTAAGAGAGTAATTGAATTTTATTTATTAGGCTGTTGCATTTAAAATATCCTACTATTCGATTCTGATAAATTATCTTCATTTTGCTATGCCATTGTCATTATCTTGGCAGATGTTACTTATAATTAGATTGTTGCTTTTACGCATTTATAATATAAACAAATATAATAAATGCATACAATATATAAGCATAAGATATGCGCATTTATGCAGAACGAAATAACAATATCATTATAATAATCATAGAATATATTCAAGAGAACATATTCAAGTCTCAACCTGATGGTCATTAGTATGTATTCCATACACAAAGCTCATTAGTAAAAAAACTTCACTAATTGTTATTTGTATTAACCTTCCAAGTGAAGTGGTATAACTTGACTACATACCTAATATCACAGTGTTACATTTGTTTGTTCATCACATTCATTTCATTCTTATTTTACATTACTTCGCTTGCATACCTCCCTCTATAATTCTCTGGCTTCCCAATCAGTGATGTCACTAACCTAATCCACTCTTAAACGAAGAAATGAAAAGATACTTTCCCCGAAATGTATATTATTTTATTATAAGAAAAATTAATTGAAGATGAGTCATTACTATACATTTAATTATTTGCAAGTTGGTTAAATCAAATTTTGTATTTTTATCGATTTACATCACACAATCGTCGTGCATGCATTACAAGTTAGGTATATTCCAATATCTATATACTCGTATCCTATGTACACTCAGTACATTGCATATAGTACAAACATATATGACGCAGAAGTTTTCAGTATCTAAAATTTTTTAACGAAACAGAAATAAAACAGAAGAAAGATACTTTTTACAAACTAATTAAAATGTATTTCTAAGCATTAGAGTAATAATAATAGAAAGAAGTGAAATATAATTGTATATTGAATATTAGTACTTCTTAACTTTTTTATTTAGGTTTTTATTCAAAGAAATTATTAAAAATATAAGTTGAATTTGAAGTATAATAGCTTTCGCAAGCGTTATGTCTAATTATTTATTTACTCCTTGAAAACTTATGATGTATACAAAGTTATTTTAATACTCTATTTTAACACTGTGCATACTTGTAAATTTTCATATTTTTCTATTATTTTTTAAATTTCTTATTTCTTTTATGACCATCGATATGAGATCAAATAAAAAGATCCAGCCGACATATACGCATACATATTTAATTGATTCATTTATCACAAAATTCACCCTACAAGTAGAAACTTACATTTGCAAACCCTTCCAAAGACAAATCTATAAATTTTCCAGCAGAGATTGTTAATTGCTTTTGCGACCTTAACATTAGAAGCAATATAACACGAGTGTCGTTTGGCTTTAAAAGGTACCAAACTGAGTTATACGCTGCACTGTTAATGGATGTACTCTGAAATTAAATTAAAAACACGTTTATAATATTAATAATAGCATCATGTATTAATACAGCCTAGGCCAAGCAAGTGTAACAAGTAATAACTTCGTTATTAGTACATTTAGAGAAAAATAGCAAAGGGAAAAGATGAATGGTTCAAAGTGTACTGCATTTCAAGGACGATATTTTTTTACACAAGGTAAATTTTTATAAGCAGCATTATACTCTATTAAGGGGGCATTTCACTGTGAACGCACAAAAAGAAACATATTTTCAATCATTTTTTTCCCAGGAACTATTGCATAAAATTGAATGAATGTTTTTTCCCCTTAAAGGTATGATTAAGGAAAGTAAATAAAAACTTTTCTTTTTGGTAAAAAATATTTCGTCATTTATTTACAGAATTATATGCATGTGTGCAAAAAGAAAAGTTATCCGTTGGCGCAGGTGATTTTGGCTCTCCTGGTAATCTGAAACAGAAAATCGAAAAAGTTTATTAAACTATATCGTCACACCTATCGTCGGAACCTCCACTTATTTATTTCATTGAAAATAAACAAAATGGCAGCGTTTTTTGTGAAAGAGAGAAAAAAAAGCACTTTTTATACCGTAAATCAGGTGAAATTGTAAATAAAAATCAAAATATCAACTACTTGGAGATTCCGACGATAGGTGTGACGACATAGTTTAATAAACTTTTTCGATTTTCTGTTTCGGATTACCAGGAGAGCCAAAATGACCTGCGCCAACGGATAACTTTTTTTTTGCAGACATGCATATTATTCTGTAAATAAATGACGAAATATTTTTTACCAAAAAGAAAATTTTTTATTTACTTTCCTTAATCATACCTTTAAGGGGAAAAAACATTCATTGAATTTTATGCAATAGTTCCTGGGGAAAAAATGATTGAAAATATGTTTCTTTTTGTGCGTTCACAGTGCCCTCTGTGATGCCCTCTTAAGATAAGTTTTCATATAAGAAGTGTGTGAAGGGAGTGTTTCATACTAGGCCTGCTAGCGGACTCGTCAGTAAGGCTACCTAGCAGGCCCGTGCTTTACAATTAAGACGCCGGGATGTTTGGAGGTCGGTTGAGAATGGTTTATACAGGGTATTACAGAATAAGTGTTAGAACCGGAAACCAAGGGTAGCTGAGACGATTCTGAACAAGAATTTCCTTTGCAAAAATGTCGGATGATGCTTCGATTTAAATCGTTTCGTTTCGATGTGTTAGAACCGGAAACCGAGGGTAGCTGAGACGATTCTGAATAACAATTTCCTTTGCAAAAATGTCGGATGATGCTTCGTTTTTGAATTATTAACGAAAAACTATGGACCAATCAAAGCGTCCGAATATCGCGCGCTCAGCCGCGAGTAGCTGGCTCGAGGCAGCCATTTGGGAGAGGCAGCCACTCCTGGCTGAGCGCGCGCTACTCGGGCGCTGTGATTGGTCCGTAGTTTTTCGTTAATAATTCAAAAACGAAGCATCACCCGACATTTTTGCAAAGAAAATTGTTGTTCAGAATCGTCTC
>NC_071982.1:10638368-10644050 GCF_026283585.1 Hylaeus volcanicus
TCTAATTCTGGAACACCCTGTATACGACAGTTAGATGGACCGAGCACGTGTGAGAAATGCGAGGTCTCTCTCTAGTGCCGAGTTCAGGAGGTGCCACCACAAGTGCATGTGCAATCGATAATTGTATTACTTTTTTATATAGAAATGCATGTTGTTGTTTTATAAAGCATTAGGGTGAAGTGGTAAAAAAATGATTAGTGCACCATATATTTTAAACAATTGTCTGTAAGGAAAAGTATGCTAAAAATATTCTAAAGATACTTGATACTATATTAGGTTGTCCCAAAAGTTTCTTCCGTGACTTGCGCTCAATTATTTTGTGTGGCAGTATTTATATAAATAAACAACCTAATTTCTTAGATGTTAATATTGTATAACAGTAATGGAGCAAAATGAATCGTACGAAATTTAATAATGTAACATTAGACATAAAATATTTTGAATGTATTACTTATTAATGAAATGGAAGAAACTTTTGGGGCAACCTAATAATTTCTCACAGCTACTACCAACCTTGGTGCTGAGATACTCTCCAGCGAAACAAAAGATAAACGCTTCCAGTGTGATGGCGATATAAAAAAACAATATTTTCGTCAGTGTTGCGACGTTTTTGTCCGAGTGCAGCGACTGTGGCGAGAAAACGAAATTAGAAAAGTAGCGATATCATTTTTTTAAAATAATATACACTGAAGTCTCAATTGTACCCTTTTAAATATTTTAGTTGTTTTTATTGTACTAATTAACTCAAATTAATATAAAAAGATGGTGTTTGTAGTAGTTCATACACGTCCTTTCAATTTGTACTAATTACAGAAGTGTCCATCAAACTCAAAGCAAGAAAAATAATTTTTATTTCACATAATAAATAATTATGGCACGACAATGTTTTTGTATATAATAGTAAACACGTTGAACTAATAGAAATAATTTTTGTTATATACTTTTTATCATTTTTTTAATTGATATAGCCACGTGAAAGTTATGGGATTATTAAAATATAGTTTTGACGCCGTCATCAATACTAGAATTATAATTACTTACTAGTATTTAACTATATTTTTAGACAGTCAAAGTTCAAAAGAAAGCTCAACAAAATTCAAACGCCTGCCATTTTGTTTTATTTTTATTTTTATTTTTAGATGTCATTCGATGTGAATTGTGTCAGTTATGGGGAAAAGGACAAATTTCACGGTGATTGTATCAATGAAAGAAATGATTAAAAATAAACAAACAAAATTACATTTATTATTGTCTAAATAATATTTATAATATTATAAACATTAATATATAAATAATATAATAGTAGCTGTTATATAGAATAATAATAGTGAAATAGATCTTCGTTTTTTATTGTGTATAAAAACATTGACATTCCACAATTATTTATTATGCGATAGAAAAATTCGTAAAGAAAATTTTTTTTTACTCGCGAGTGTACCATAGGAATTCTTCAAGTTGAGATTAGGCTATCCCCACCACTTCGTGAAATTGCTCTCTAACACGCTACAGATGTTATACATATAGTGAAATAATAGATCTATATTAATGTAAAATAATATTTATATTATTACACATATTAACATATAAATAATATAATAATAGCTGTTATATAGAATAATAATTGTGAAATAGATCTCCATTGTTCAATTGCTCACATTAAAGTTTATAGGATGAAATATTCACATTGTATTGGCTATGGTAAATTAAACATAAATAATAAATGTATTTATTTTGTTTCATAAATATCGTAACAAATCTATAGTTAGAAAATGATAAATTTCTAAACATGAATAATATAATAAATATAATTAACGTAGTACTTACAACCATCATTAAAAAGCCAATACAACAAATACTGAGGGTATTGCATAACAATTGCATCAGAGCAATGTAAGAAAAAAGATTTTCTATATCCTTTGTAAAAATAATAATTTTCTTATGTCTATCGAATAATTGCTTGATGACACATTTCGGCAGTCCATCTTTTGCTTGTCTTGGAGAGATATCTGCCAGAGTTAGATGCACTAGTTCTATCTGGCCTCCAACATGTAATACCTAATAACCATCCATTAGGAAATATGTAAATATGCTGTAGCTAATGCCATCTAATTAATTTTACTGATTTCTTTTAAATTTGCTTGTATAAAAATATCGTAATGATATTATCGTTTAACTTATTGGTTCGTGTACAATATGTATTGTATGTACAAAAATGACCATCGAGTTAAGACAAATGTTATTTATCACGTTGAGACTAACATTTTCCAGTATGATAATCATAAACTCATACGATCATGATAATCATGATAATCAATTTATAATAATCATAAACTCATACACACTCATGGATTCAGAATAAAAAAAACGCTTTTACTGATTCAGAAATAAATACAAATTTTCAAAAATTGCGGGGAGAGGGGAAGTAATTTTTGAAAAAAAAATTTTCTTGAAAATTTGTTGATACTGGTTTATAGGCCTCTAAAAACAGTGCAATGTTTACTTGAACAGTTTTTTGATATCTCTTATGATTCCCGAGTTATAAGCGCAAAAGTAAAAAGGGGGGCTCGGACAAAAGGGGTAGTTTCTCCCTTGAAACTCAAAAGTGGCACGAACTGAAGATGGTGCACTTCACTGGAAGGTCCCACAAACAAGTGTACCAAGTTTCATCAAAATCGGAGTGTACTACTCACCGATGTTTTCTTGTTAGTCTCAACTTGATGGATAGTTGGAAAAATCGGTTTTTCATTTTTCCAACTACGGCGCACCACTCCTAAAAATATGAAAAAAATTGAGGACAATAATAACAATAATATACACTTCCTGTAATTTTATAATCGTAGTTCTGAGATTCCTTCGATGCAAAACCGGGATTTTTCATCATTTTTTTGTGTTTTTTATTTTTCACAGTTTGGATTTTGAACTGAAAAATCTGAAAAAATTCTGGAACATGTGCCTCGCTAACTGAAATATCGCTGATTTTTTTCAAAATTTTTTATGCGGCAGGACAAGAGAAATTGGTCAAACACGTGATTTTCGTTTTTTTTTTGTTTACTCCCCCACCCGTCGAGATAGGGACTTGAAACTTGGCACAGATTAGTCTTTTTTGAGAACCTATCGAATACATTCTCACAAATCGAAATGGGTCTGACGGCACTTTTAAATAATTAGTCTTTTGACTCCCAAACCCGGCTATACCCTTTGTCTTAACTCGATAGACATTCCTGTACATTCAGTCCAAATTGTACACGAACGAATAAGTTAAACAATAATACAATTACGATATCTTTACACAAGCAAAGTGTGTGTAACACTGTACACCATTTCAAATTATTTAATATATTTGTAAATGATTAAAATATATTAATATATCAATATTAATATTAAAATTATTATATTAATAATTAATAATGATATTAATAATTTTAATACGGGGCGGGACTTGAACCCGTGATCCAGGGACTACGGAGCTTGAACGCTAAACGCTAGACTGCCGTCGCTTCATTTGATAATTTTATTATATTAATATATTAATATTAAAATTATTTAATATATACATATAAATATAAAAAAGTAGTTATCAAAATAAGACACTTACTAAGGTTATTATGAAAGCATCCAACATGCTAATGCCACAGGCAGTAACTAATAATTGCAAAAACTGTACGAGCAACACGTATTCGTACGTCGGCCTGCTATAACTTGCAAATGGATATTCCATTTTCATTAACAATTCACGAGAATTCGTATCGGAATCGTGATCGTCGACCCTAAGGAAGAATTGGACGACCACGCTGCTATAAAGAAAAACCGCAAGGATGTAGACACCCATAATTAGTTGCGAGCAACGATTCGACAAATTAGCTTTGTTTATCATCACTTCGCTGTTTAGTTTTCCAGTGGAAGAATTAGTCCAATCCATGGCCATCGCTGTTAAAATATTCTTAAAAGTTCTGCAAAATTTTATTGCAAAATTTGTATTATTATTTTATTTTATTATTCCTCGAGTAGAACATTCTTTTGCATTAGAATATCTTTAGCTAATACAATTTCTACATTCTTTTGTATTCGAACTCGGTCGGGACCGCCAAGTTGCTTATTTCGAGGGAGGTAAATGTGCTATTTGGCTTGACTTTGTTCTCGAGCGAGTCGAGAGGGAACCCGTCGATAAAACAGGGAGTTCGGTGTACCGGCAAACTATAAAGTGATCGGTCGAGCATGGTTATTCTTTGGAGAAGGATAGAACACATGTTTTCTCATTTTAGCACTAGTAAAAACGAATTCTTTTCGGACCTCTCGCTCGACGGGCGACTTGAAACAAAAAGGTGGGGGTAGCGAGTTGTTTATTTCGAGGGAGGTAAATATGCTATTCGGCTTGACTTTGTTCTCGAGCGAGTCGAGAGGGAACCCGTCAATAAAACAGGGAGTTCGGTGTACCGGCAAACTGTAAAGTGATCGGTCGAGCACGGTTATTCTTTGGAGAAGGATAGAACACATGTTTTCTCATTTTAGCACTAGTAAAAACGAATTCTTTTCGGACCTCTCGCTCGACGGGCGACTTGAAACAAAAAGGTGGGGGTAGCGAGTTGCTTATTTCGAGGCGAAAAACAGTTGCTTAGGCTGCACTTTACTTTAGCGGACCTACAATTTTTAAGTTTCTTTTACATAATCCTGTAGATTTTGTCGAGAAAAATCCGGAAATGCCAGTTTCAAGGCGAGGAATCCACGAGTTGAGAAGTTATGAGCAGTTAAAAGTGGTATTTTACCGTATTTGACTGACACTTTCGATGCCATATTGTCTTGTAGCCACACCCTGTCGGAAAAACAGATTCTCGGTGGTGGCGGTCTACATTATGTACTACTTTTGAATTGCCTGACAAATACGGTAAAAAGGTTCACCTTTAACTGCTCATAACTTCTGAACCAGTGGATTCCTCGCCTGAGAACTAGCATTTTTGGATTCCACTCGCCGAAATCTACAGGCTTATGGAAAAAAAAACTTGAAAATTTTAGGTTCGCCAAAGTAAAGTATATTGAAAATGTAAGATAGAAATTAAATTCTATTAACTTAATATTATAATTAATTCCTTACCCCCATAAATAAAAATTAAATAAATTAATGACATTGATAAAAACTTTTTCCAACACATAACCTTTGCTTATTTCGAGGCAATACTGTATTTCTAAATCTGCAAAATGTAGCTTACCCACGTTTGATCCAAAAGGTGACCAGTTTGAAGCAAAACAAACTGTAGGGCAACGCAGTACTGACACATTCCACCACTTTCGTAAAATTGTTATAATTGAGATGCTTTATTATGTACCAATATTGAGATATTTGCGCAGTAGCCATTACTACCACCCAAAGAAAACGAAATATATTTTGATGAGACGATGGCCAGATTCCAGTCAATCGAAGACCAATCTCTACTGGGTAACTGATGCTGTAGATAGATATCATTCTAGATGAAATTAACATTTGCTTCGTTTAGAAACTATTTACGAGATTTAATCGAGCAATTCGTAACTTAACACTTTACCGACCAGTAGTTGATAAATCGACTTTTTGTCCCCAACGCTCACCGACCGGTAACTGATATGGTAATTAGTAAGTATTTGTTACTTTGAATTGAGATACAACACTTTACCGACCGGTAGCGGTTCAAGATCCTATACCCTTCTCAC
>NC_071982.1:10659050-10673221 GCF_026283585.1 Hylaeus volcanicus
TTCTTCAATTCCTTTTTTTAATTGTCTCAAGTACTTTGTTAATCTGAAATGGACAAGTATCGCACAAAGGATGCCTGTGTCTGTTGAGATAATGGGGGATGAAAGATTCTGCAGCGAGGTTGTTAAATTGGTGAGCTGAGATCGGTCGAGGGTAGTCTAGCCATGAGGGGTGTCAGGATGGTTCAAGTTCAAGGACACATCGGTCGATAAACCCAGACGAGATTCGTAGAGGGAGAGGAAAAGGAGGGAAAAATAGGAGGGGTGAAGATGGGAGCTGTGTGAGGGGGGATATAGAAGCGAGGGTGGGCGGAGCAAGGGGAGATGGGGGGGGGGGGGGGGGAGGGAGAACTCTTCTAATATAAATGTAGAAAAGCAAAGTTGCCCAAAACCCAAATGTCCTTAAATATAAAGAAGACTTTATGACTTATTTTATTTATTATTACAGTGTACAAGGACCTATTCTCTTAGAAATTGATAATAAGTCTATACTATTGTATAAGCTTGTACAATATATATTATTTTAACTTTAATCTCTAATTTTCCTGTTAATTTTTTAACAGAATTGTGGTTCAGTTGGTAGAATCGCCCTATATATGATGCTCTTATGGCAATGGCTGCTGCAATAGGATTTTATTCCTCGCATGACTATTTGTTAATTCCCACCAGTCACTTTTAATCAGACAACATTCATTGCAAAAATGGATACGATACTATAAAAAGAGTTGAATTCTGCAAATATCTAGGTATTACAATTGACTTCCGTCTTAAATGGGACAAACACATTTAGTACTAGATAAATGAGACAAAATATTTAATATTTATATTCGCTAAATTGTCCAAAGTGAAGCCACAAAAAAGAATAATAACAGTCTATATGTAGACTGTTCAATGATACTTGGAACTACGGAATAACAGCTTGGGGTAGTCCATACAATAACGTCCTAAATCTACTGCAAATTTTTCAAAATAAATTTCTTAAAATGGTAAGGAAGGAATCCAAAGATTTAAGTTTGTCATCATATAAGTTTAACGATTCCAATTTAGGGGAGAAGTCTGGTTTAGCAGGTCTAAAAAGTCGACTTTTATTTCTTTTTGCTTAAGAATCTTCCTAACCACGTGGAGAATGCTTTCACAAAGTTATAGCATCAAATTCAACCTTGAAATATATATTATAAATATAATATTCTCTTAGAAATTGATAATAAGTCTATACTTTTGTATAAGCTTGTACAATATATATTATTTTAACTTTAATCTCTAATTTTCCTGGTATAATATACATATATAAATATATAGGTAAAACTGAAAACGGACTAGCTGGTCCAGCACAGAAGCATCTGACAAAAAATATCAGAGGAAAACATTGTTTGGTTTTCAAAGAGGCATACTGTGATAGACAAAATAATTATTTCGAAGTCAATTTTTAAGGAGATTTCAAAGTCATGAATGTTTTTTTTAATGGAATGGTATACTTGCAATATTGTAGTCTTGTAGCTGATCAAAAGGCAAATTCAAATATGTTAGGTATAAATATTAATTGCTATATTGTAGTCTTGTAGCTGATCAAAAGGCAAATTCAAACATGTATAATATGTTATCTAAGTATAAATATTAATTGCTTTATTGTTTAAAAAGATTTTGTTTCTAACTGTTTGGCCTACGACTAACTGTTAGTCATAGACTATCGAGTAGCGAAGTCCAACATGTTATGATCTGTGTTAAGTCTGAGCTTGAACACATTTTTCTTGACAAGATGTTAATAGATCAAACTCATGCGCAACTATTTAAATAATCAATTGCATAAGTCGTTATAAGAAATTACGTACTATACGCATTGATAAGTCTTGCAGATTATTGTCTAGCCCTTTTTGTTCCACAAATACAAAGTGGCTAAAATTCTATCTTTTAATCCATTTAAAAACACTTGGATACATAAACATTATACAAATTACTCTTTATTAACACCAGAAATAGTGTTTCATTGAAATCGTAGAATTAAATGAAGGAAATTTATTACTCACCGGCAGGACAGAATCGACCTTCCGGACCAGCAAATTCCTTTAAATTTCTTGTAACTGGGATTGTATCGTCAGCTAATGTAAGATGTGGAGGCTGATCTGCTTCGTGATTTGTCCCTGTGAGAGCCACAGAGGATAACAAATCAAAGGACACTTCGTTATCAGGTTTTGGATACTCTATCGGTGTGCATTCAGATGCCTGTTTTAATCTTTTGTAATCTGGACCTGAAAACATTATTTGTAATAAGAAACAGAGTTTCATTTTTCACTTAATGCTTTTAAACGATAACTTACCACCATGAGATAAAGTCCAAGGCTCCCTTCCACCAAGTAACATAGAAAAACCAGAATACAGCAATCCTCCGTAAACACCAAGGCTCGTATGGAAGCTTGGCCTCATGTTTCTCACAGCTTTCAATTCCTTATAAATCCAACTATTCTTTACTTTATCTGTATAAGTCTTTGGTTCTATGCCTTTCGTAGGCGAAGGATTAGTCTCTGAGTCGATTATGGCCTCAACAGCACTCTCCGCTGCAAGCATGCCACTCTTCATAGCATTGTGCGTTCCCTTAATTTTGGGAACGTTGAGAAACCCTGCTGTGCAACCGATAAGACATCCACCAGGAAACTGAAGTTTAGGAATGGATTGAAAGCCCCCTTCTACTAAAGCTCTTGCGCCATACGCTACTCTAAAATATCAATTCAGAATTTAAAACGAAAACATAGAAAGAGATAGAAAAAATTAATAATTTACCTGCTTCCTCCTTCAAGAACAGGCCTAATACTGGGATGTTGTTTGAATCTTTGAAACTCCTTAAATGGGTGTAAGTAAGGATTAGAGTAATCCAATCCAATAACAAAACCTATGGCGATAAGTGGTGTGTCTTCATTGAGATGATACAAGAAAGAACCACCGTAAGTGTTCTTATTCAATGGCCAACCAATTGTATGCTCAACCGTGCCAGGCATGTGCTTCTTCGGATCAATTTCCCAGATCTAATACCAAAAGAATCTATTAAAAATCCATTAACCAAAGGATACAACTTGAATTACTCGTATCGGTCACCTCCTTTAATCCTATGCCATAAGTCTGGGGTTCGCAGTCCTTTCGAAGGTCCAGTTTCTTCGAAATCTGTTTCGTGAGATGTCCATGACAACCTTCAGCAAAGATTGTGCACTTTGCATGGAGTTCCATTCCTCGTTCAAAGTTGTCCTTCGGAGAACCATCCTTGGCGATGCCAACATCATTCGTGGCTATTCCTTTCACGGAACCATCTTCGTGGTAGAGAACTTCAGCTGCAGCGTATCCAGGATACAGCTCAACCCCTGATGCTTCGGCTTGCTCTCCAAGCCAAGCTACAACATGGCCCAATCTGTAGAAAATAATAACTAGAAAAGAGATATCCTTAGAGATTTATCGATACAATTAACTTTGCCATCATTGCAATTTATTTACCTGACTACATAGTTTCCATGATTGTACATCGGCATTCCTTTCATAATTGGTATCGTTATCCTGCCCTTTTCAGTGAGGAATGCAAATTTGTCTTTGGTAACAGGAGTTTTTAGTGGTGCACCCAGTTCCTTCCAATTTGGGAACAGTTCGTTTAGAGCAATTGGATCTATACAAGCTCCGCTGAGGATGTGACCTCCCATTGTCGAAGCCTTCTCAACAAGTGTAACTCGAAGCTCTTTTCCATAGGTCTCTGCTAGCTTTCGTGCTTGAATCGCTGCTGATAGTCCAGCTGGACCACCTCCAACGATCAAGATGTCTGTTTCATCTACATATCGTTCCATGTTTATATCTGTAGGACATGTTCAACAGTCTATATGAATGAAAACAATGAGGATTTCTTATTTTGATTTGTTTGAATATTGGGTTGTCCAGAGAAGGGAAATTATTAAGAGGAATTGCAAAATCTTTCTCAATCATTTATGCAATTCAAAGATTCCATTGTTCTAGAATTACTCAGACTTTCGACATCAAAACTTTTCGACGTGACTTTTTATATCGATCAACGAATTATCTCAATTAGATCTAGGTATGTTTACATCCATATTTATATGAAACTGACAAAAATTAATTCATAGACATATTCTAATATATTAACAGACATTCCAATACTAACTATTAAAAATGAGGACAGTCTTTCCTGGCAACTCAATACTTATAAATTAATTTCACCGAAAAATACCTTTCCATCTCGAATCTGTTTCTCTGGGTACAACCGTGTAATGCGTTGTAATTTTTGGAAATTTTTCTTGCGAATAGGCTCTTTGGAAAATCCATTGCCATCTCTGTACTGCCAAAAAATGTAAATGTGGTTAAAATACAAACAATCAAATTACTTTTTCAAGATATTTTCTTAATCGATGTATATGTTTCTATAAATAAACAGAAATAATTAAATTAATTATTCATAGTTTTGGAATATTTACATACTTAGATATTACGAATATAAAATCCTATATAATGAATTTAATATGATGAATTTAAAATGTAAATATGTTGATTATCTTATATGTAACACAGGTGAACTTTGCTCTCACAACATATTTATGCATGAAAAATATAACTTTGTTTTGAGGGTAGAAGGTTTAGTTATGATGTAACATTTCTCAAATAACATTTATGCTAATACAAGTAAGAAAGTACTAGTATTCAGATGATGCAAATATGGGTCATTAAGATTTTCATATATGTGTATTTATACATATACAGTCTCTACCAAAAGTTTCCACACTGTGATTTTATCATATTATTCAGATAAAGTTTACTTGCTAAAAAAAAAGGATTAGACTGATCTTCCAAGAAGTGGTCGACCATGTAAAACCTCCATTAGGATCAATTGCATCATCAAAATCCTTTCTAGCTTCTGAAAATGATGTTAATGTTAGTAGTAGAATAGTAGTAGGAACACTGAATGATATTGGACTTTTTGAATGCATTGGAGGCATAAAACCAAGCATCACTAAAAATAACAGGAGATATTGTTTAACATTTGTAGTACAATACAGACATTGAACAGTTAATGATTGATCAAAGATACTATCTCCCAATTAACGTGGATTTGAATTACTTTCCAAGGCCAACTGGAAAAAGAAAGAATTGACCTTTATCAGTTCTAAACCTAACAGTCAACGAATAGTTTTGCTTTGCTTCTCAACAATTTATTTAGCATAATGACGATAACATTGCAAGTGTTTATCATGTTCGTAATTCTATACTGAAATTATTATTTGTATTTAGACACAATTATTGACAAGGTATGTTGCATTCAACATTTTTTTTGATCGACTCGATCTTTGGTGACTTCTCAAATCTAAAAGATTTTTTTTTTGATAGCTTCATTCTCTCACGAGATAGTGAACAATTCCTTTTTAAACAAAACTCCCTATATAAATATGTCATGAGAGCAAAGTTCACCTGTGTTATATATATTATGAGATAATGCAACATCTTTACGTTTTAAATTCATTATAGAACTACATTCATAAAATCTAAACATACAAATATCCCAAAAGAATAATAATTCATTAAACTATTTTTGTTTATTTATAGAAACATAAATCTATTAAGCAAATACCTTGAAAAAGTAGCTTAAATTTTCGAATGAAGTATATACATCTCAGATAACGTTTACAAAATTGAATAACAAAACAATTTAATCCAATAGTAGTTAAATACAAAGTACATAAATGAATGTAAAATGTTATGTGTATAAGTAACATGACCATTAATTAATTAAAAAAAAAAATTTGATATCGTCTTCATTCCAATAATACACGAATGACCTATAATTAAATATGTTAAACAGTTTGCGATGATATTGTTAATTTTGAAAATTCTATATCAATATAATAAGAAATTTCAAATTATGTTGAGTACTTTAAGTGTTATCAACGATCTTACGACTATTCGATGTGTAAAATATCGCTCGAACCATAACTTTACGTCACTTCACGTCAACAATGAACCACTGTGAACCACACAGTAGTTTTACAGTAGCGAAACTTTTGTTGGAATCTTTGACGTTCCAGTCTTTGTATTTTCAGGTTAGAGTCAGGTCCAAGCCAATCAAGTGGCTTCCAATAGCGCCCCGTCCCTAACATGTATCTAAAATAAAGTAATTTACTGTAATTCTGTCAATTGAAATTGTCATTGAGCACAAATTTACTAAGAAATTAACAAATAGCTCCATCATTTCATTAAACCAGACTTTGGCTTAAAACGTGAGAGTTTTTACAAAAATGTTGTAACTGTGGTCTTGTAGTTTGTATGTACTGTACTGTTCAGTGCTATCTCAGACCAGTGCAGTAACAGTGAAACTGGCGCCCTTAGCCGCCTCAATGAAAAATGAAATTGTAAATGAAAATTGGAAATACTTCTTAGCATGTAATAATATTAATTGTGTGGATAAATTATAACATAGGGATAGGGGTTGAAATAATTTTACAGACAAAAGACATTTTTTATAACTAAAAAAATTGTTTTCCTGGTTTTGGCTTCAACCGTTGCTTTAGGATCATATACTATTTCTTATAGCTACAGAACTGTGCGCTCAGCTTTCTTCGACGCGCATGTGCAAGACCAGTGATAAGACTAGGACTTCATACTAGACTACTGATAAAAATACAAGTTTCCATTTCTTACAAATCTGAATTATATTTTTCATAAAACACATTTTTGTATGATTATCGCAATACAAAGATTTGAAACATATAAACATTAATACTGAAAGTAAACGTAACTGTAGAAACATTTTTTCCATAGGTACAATGTTCACAGTTTGAAAAGAATGTGTAGACATATATTATTTTCGTATATTTATAAATATTATAAATAGACTGCGGATATTTACGCAAAATAAAATCTTTGCAAACGTACCTACAAGAATTGAACCTAAATAGGAATTTATTTTACTCTACAAATATTATAATATGAACTTCACTTTCAATATATATTTTATATTGTTGTTTACTGTGCGCATTTTGTAGTTTCTTGTACGTTTAAATTTCCTACAAATGCATACAAATCCGCAATCTAATTATAAGAATAAAAAATTATATTTTGATTAAATAATTATGCGTCGACTTCGTTTGTAGATAGACATTCAAAGCTCGTCTTTCTTAGGATTACTTCCTATATCTTTCACACTTCCAATAAAAAGTGGTATGTTGTGTGGTTTATATTCGATTAGAAACATAAAAGGTCGATTGACCATAAACTGTTCTGGCATGTCGATCATCCGTCTGAGTCTCATTTGCACCGCTGAAATGAAATATACAAGTAATACACACTGAACGTTTTTTGCTTTCACTAACAGTAAACGCACCTGTTGCAGCTGCAGCTTCTGTACCTTCTTCGTTAACTGTTATTACTGCTTTATGCAAAACCTTGCCGACCTTTAATGGTATGCTTGAAATACTGCTGAAATTTGCATTGTCTTCGAAAATGCGGTTCAAGCCAAGCTATAATGGATAATTAATTAATGTATAATTAAAAGATGATTTTCTTAAAGATTCAATACGTCTGATAAATTTTGAATACCTTCCGTAAAGTATTCTCTAAGTCTACCATGAATTCTATCTTGAATCTTGGAAGATACAATTCGACATCAGTGTTCGATTTATTTGCGTTTGCAATTACTTCCCATGAGAAATTATTCTCTACATTTGCAAGTCCATCTATCTCGTTTGGTAATATTATCGTCATTACAATATCTTCAGTCTGTAAAATATATTAGGTTATTGAGTATATATATATGAAGTTTGATGAAAACAGATTTATATGCGTAAGCGTACCATATATGGAATTTCTATAAACTTTGAGTCCAACGTTTGTATTTCACCATAATTATACTTAGATTTAATAAACATTGTCGGCACAAATCTTTTATCAGTTTTGGTCACATGGAATGTTTTGCTTTGCGTGTTCTTCACGTCAAATTTGTGCAACCAATAACCATTAAAATAAATTGCATTTACCAGTACCAACTTCATATATTCGTCAAAATCATCTATGTAAAATATCATTATTATTATTATTACAGTTGTTATAATTCTCTCTTCTCTTCTCATATGTTATAAAAATAATTCACCTGAAGACACAAGGTTATATATTTTATTATTTGTTGCTTTTTCAACCCATGCATTGATTTTCTCCGCTGCATCTATATTATGTTTGAAATCCAATTTCGAAATTGAAGATTTATAAACATCTGAACCTACCGCCAAAAATTCTGCTAGCAATTCAAATCCATCCTGAATGTACATCGCATTTGCTATGTACAATTCTACATTTTTCAGCTCCTTGTAAATATACGAATCACTTGTAATTTTAATTTAACTTTGGTTTTAATCTACTGTCGGTAATCTTACTTTTAAATTAGCAAGTAAAGATGAATATTCTTCGCTTATAGAATCTCTGCTGCTATGAAAAAGCCCATGAGATAATTCATCCAAAGTTTCAGACTTCGCTCCATGCGAAAGCAGAGACAATATCATGTGGACACTTAATGGCGAAGTAACAATATTTCCTTCACTGGTAACGCATAATTCCTGAAACAGGTTGAATAAGTTGATATTAGGCTTGATATTAGCCTGATCAAGTATGTTTTGCCATCATTGCAGATGGTTTCTTCAGAGATCCAAGAATGCACTGATATTAATGTGTTGTTTAGAACCCATAGGAACTAATTGTATGGCTGATGAAGCCTCGGATTAAACAAAAAGCATCATGCTGTGAAAGCTACAAATGTCTTAGAAGGTGAATAGTTCATCTTGTAATGAATGCAATATTGTTTTTTTTATATTTAGCTATTTATGATCCCACTAATCATATATAGGATTATTAGTGAATCTAGAATATTATATTCATTTGCTTTCTACGATTAGTTTACTATAAATAATATTTGTTCATTAGAATTCCTGATCTAGATATGTATGATTTATAAGAAACGTTTACTCACTTTATGAAAAGTTTGTGTAAATCTGCTGCAAGCGGCAGACAAATCTTTGTAAACATTTTTGCTGTTTGAAGCCATATTAATGGACTGCACTGATGCAAGCACAACAAACGTATTTAAAACTGTAATATAAAATAGGAATTTATACATTCAAATAACACAGAGATTGAATATCATATTATAACATAAATGTTTCATATCATATGACAAATTATCACCTGTCAACGATGCAAAGTGCATTGTTATTTCCATAAACTATAAATACTCTGAACAAACTACTAACAGTAACTAGTAATTACTGTTACAAGTATAGTTATTAATTATACTTATTTCGATTATTATACTTTTATTATTAAGTTAAATGAAAACATTAGAATATCTCTGCGCAGCATTTTATGTTTGCATTCACTGAGCAATGTATGAATTTTCTAAAATGCTACGTCGGAATCATCTGTATACATTTAGGTATTTTGTCATGTGTATATGTATTAGTTTTTCAAGTGACACTTGCGGAAACAGGTTAGGTTCGACTGTCAAAAAATAAAAAATGGACCACTTACGTGTCAAAAATAAATTAATCATCAAAGTGTAAAATAAAAGCGCAGAATGTCGTTTAACTTTAAATTTACATTTAATAAATTCGTTGCTTCACTTTTTAGCGTTGGAATTTTGGCGACTTTTCTATGAGATTTCACGAGTATGACATTCGCACTGATTCACACCCAAAGGAACATGTTACATGTTTACATGTTTACATTATCAAGGAAATGGGAATTACGACAATTGATTGTAAAATATCAAACTACATATTCAAAGACTAATATTCAATCAGTAATTAATATTTAAATACATAAAATCTTTATTAATTAATTGGAATTATATTATAGTACGTGTTACATATAATTTTAATTCATAAGGATTTAAATATAATTCAATAAATTTTTCGCCTAATATTCAACCAATATTATATTTAAATAAATATTATATTAAAAATTTTTTATATTAAAGTACTAATATTAGTTTATTATTCATTGCATTTGTATTTTAGTATAGATCATTTCTTCATATATATTCATATTTTTTACTCTTTTCTGCATATTCATATAATACTACATTGTAATTATCATAATTCAGCTTCTAATTGTTAATTTGTAAACTACTAATTGGCCGATTTTAAATTTTTTAAAAATCGAAAAATGTGGCGTCATCTCTCGGTGGACTGACCAAGTTTGTCGTGAAATAGTTTCCACATTGCGCCACTAGATGGCGCCACCGAAATGAAAATTCAAAACATAAATTCTTTACTTTTCTCTGCATATAAATGTAATTTTATATCAGAATTATCGTAATTCAACATCCAATTGTCGACTAGTAAACTACTAATTGTCTGATATTGAATTTTTAGAAAAATCGAAAAGTGTGGCGCCATCTAGCGGCGCAAGATTGGAACTATTTCACGACAAACTTAGGCGCTTCGCCGAGAGATGGCGCCACATGTTTTTTGTCTTTTTTTTAACTTAATATCAGTCAATTATTAGTGTACAAATAAACAATCAGAAGTTGAATTATGATAATTACGATAATTTTAGAGGTTTGATATCTACCTTCGGGTAGTAATCGATAATTTTTAAATCACTTCTCTAATTGATTAATGGGATAACCATGATAAAAATACTCATTAATCGATCAATTGTTAATTATAAATTAGATCAGTAATCATAAACTACACTTGCAGTTTGTAATTAGACATTCATAATTATTAGATTGCAGATGTCTATGCGAACACACACTTTCTATGCACTTATGAATACATGTAAGTGTGCTGCATGTATGCACTATGTGCAAATGCCACTGTCATCATCATCATCATTATGTGTAGAGACAGCAATCAAAACCGTAATACCCACCATCATCATTATCATTATCATCTTAACTCATCAATCGTTACGACCATAATCACAGCCATTGACATCTGTTTGCACATCACATATGTTATGCATATATGTTTATTATGTGTTTATTATATCAGTATACTCTATGCATCACTTGCTTGTATATTTTGCATATTTTTCCTGCACCCTAGTAATCGTTCACCGAAAGGTTGCTCCAGTCTTTACTAGATTCAGATATACAAGATCGCCTAACATAAATTAAACGAACGTATATGTAACCAAAAATTGTGTTTCCTTACCTCAATCACGTATAGAGGTAACTATAGCGATCAGCACGATGATTGAGTGGGCCTGTGTCGATAAGATAGAGCTATTCTGCTGGTAAGGGTATGTAAGGTAGAGTACTGTGTCGACAAGGTAGAGCACTCTGGTGCTAAGAGTCTATAGGGTAAAATATGCTAGTAGCTTTGGACTGATTGAAATGGAATACCCTGTATACAGGGTGTCCCAAAAATGTTGTAACATCTTGAAAAGGGTGGTTCGGGAGGTGATTTGAAATAACTTTTTCCTTTGCGAAAATGTCGGATGGGGCTTCGTTAAGTAGATATTAACAAAAAACCCCGACCAATCAGAGCGCGCGCATACCGTTGAGCGGCCGCGGTAGCGAAGGCTACGAGCTAGGCGGCCGCGTCAATGTCCTTCGTGCGCGTCGAGTCACTTTATTCGGGTACTAGCGCGGCCGCCTAGCGTGTAGCCTTCGCTAGTACGGCCGCTCCAACGGTATGTGCGCGCTCTGATTGGTCGAGGTTTTTTGTTAATATCTGCTTAACGAAGCCTCGAACAACATTTTCGCAAAGGAAAAAGTTCTTTCAAATCACCTCCCGAACCACCCTTTTCAAGGAACTTCAACATTTTTGGGACACCCTGTATTTGGCGACAGGAATTCACGTCAGTTGATCAAGAACACTATTCAATCGATAATTACTTTCAAACATAGTGATCGATTGTCAGGCCTATCTGTCCCTACAGAAGCATACATTTATATGTACAAACATATATAACTTGTATACTTATATAAGTGTGTGAATGTGTAGCTATGTTACAGAGTATAAGAGTTTCTGCTAAAAGATAATAGTTGTATAATCTGCTACAAATTTTGTGACGTGAAAATTCCAAAGTTTCATCTCTGTAAAAGTACTCTGCGCTCCTATAGTGTTCTCCTGTTTTCTGAATCCTCTCACTCCTACTCTTCATTACTTCTCTCTCTCTCTCTCTCTCTCTCTCTCTCTCTCTCTCTCTCTCTCTTTCTCTCTCCCCTCTACCTTCCAGTACACAAAATCGTGTTCAACGGTGGCAGACACACATCCTGATTACTAATTAATGAAGCCTGCGGACTACTTTCTTGGAGCGTTGTGACGTTGTGACACCAAATCCCATATTCCAATTGAACGAAGATCCAAGATGGACGCGTTGATACTGGCTGATACGGAGCCCAGGCTTTACTCAAAACGTTAAACGATACCGCGAACAATGACTAACAAAATTATTTGGAAGACTGTTTTAAATAATTCGTCCTCAGTTCACCGTCAACAACCAATTTTTGACCAGTAAAATTGTTTATCAGTGATTACAAAGGTACTTAAGTTCCGATTCTCGAAGGAGTAACATCTTTGGCTGTATAGTCAAAGAGACTTTAAAAGACCTTTGGCTATTATAGTCAAAGAGACTACAATAGTTAAAGGGTAGAAAAGAGATTACAGTCTCTTTGGTTACACCTTTGGCTATTATAGTCAAAGAGATTTTAATAGACCTTTGGCTATTATAGTCAAAGAGACTTTAATAGACCTTTGGCTATTATACTCGAATAGACTATATGTATATAATAGTGACTATATAGCGACTATATATATATAGTGACTATATATAATAGTGACTATACAGCGACTACATATAGTGACTATACAGCGACTATATATAGTGACTATATAGCGACTATATATAGTGACTATATAGCGACTATATATAATAGTGACTATACAGCGACTATATATAGTGACTATATAGCGACTATATATAGTGACTATACAGCGACTATATATATAGTGACTATATAGCGACTATATATATAGTGACTATATAGTGACTGTACCCTTTGAATATACTCTTTGACTATTATAGTCCTTATCCTTCTATTTGACTATAATAATCAAAGAGTATATTCTCTTTGGTGCAGTTTCTGTGACTATAATTATTAAAGTGTAACATTGTATAGCAAAATCCTTCATGCAACAGTTTTGACTATATATAATAAAAGAATAGCCCTTTTCATAGTCGAAAATCTCTTCTGCGCATGTCTCGTGCGCAGGAGAGCTCTGGAACGTTGGCGCCAAAAATCAAATTAAATCTAACAGATGCATTTTTTTTTTTTTTTTGTAGAATTGTATCTGAACCTGCGACGCCAATCAATCGCCTTAGATACGAAACAAGAACGAAATTAAAAACAAAAAACAAAAATCATTTTCTAGTCGAACACTTATACAATACCATTAATTTACTTCAATGTACATAAATTCTTGTTACGCTTCGATAAAAATTCTCGATATATCCTGAAAATTCGGGTGAACAAAGTGACGTAACCCCATAACTTCTTTCTCGAGTCGAGTCTAGGTTAGTCGATTAAAAGAAGCACGAATAAAAGGCAATTGATTAACGACCCAGGCACAGTTATAGCTCGAAAGAAATGCGCCTCGGAAACGGATGAAGGAGATTAAGTTGAATAATCGTTGAAGAGAGCTGCTTCGAATAACCTGGAATATCTACGAGAAAAATTCGCTAGCTGCGTGGTGGCCGGCTCGATGGGCGCGAGCAGTATGATCAATCGGTAGCCCGTAGCTATACTTAGGAGGAAATCGTCTGGTATTTACAGTTAGGCGATTGCTCTAGCGATCAGACGTCGCTTTCGCTCCTTGTCCTCAAAGAATTCCGGATTTTCGGTCGGATTCCATCGCAACATTTGTGAAACGTTGCATGCCTATGCTAATTATTAGATTAAACTATTATAATTAAAGGGTTACACTTTGCTCCCACCACCATCTCCCCTCAAATTTCATGCTTCTTCAAGAATTTTTTTTTTTAGTGATAACAATATTTTATCTAAATTGAAGTTCATTAATGTATTATATAAGTTTTCAACCAGAAAATGATTGTTTGATGTTTCTGATTTTTATCAAAAATGGTGTTTTGTGAAACGTTGCATGCCTATTCCAATTATTAAATTAAACTATTATAATTAA
>NC_071982.1:10673231-10675548 GCF_026283585.1 Hylaeus volcanicus
AACGTTGCATGCCTATTCCAATTATTAAATTAAACTATTATAATTAAAGGGTTACACTTTGCTCCCTCCACCATCTCTCCTCAAATTTCACGTTTTTTCAAGAATTTTGTGTTAAAGCGATAACAATATTTGATCTAAATTGAAGTACATTAATGTATTGTATAAGTTTTTAGCTAGAAAATGATTGTTTTGTTTTTCTTATTTTTACAAAAATGGCGGACGATTTAGTGGAGCGTTTGCAAACTGGATGGTCGTGCGTTGGGTGCGATAAATGAAACCAGGTTCAAGTTGTAACAGCGAAACAATGATTAGTGTTCTTACAAGTTCAAATAAAGCGAAATACTTGTCCGTTTTTAAAAAGTATACATTTTTAATAAAATGGCATCGGTCCAAAGTGAAACATAGAAAGCCACGATCTGCTGTGCTTAAAGTTACATGCAAAATATAAGTATCAATATTATTAAGAAAAAACCTACGTACTTCACTAGGAAGATACACGATGATTACATTAAAAAAAAAAGATGCAAGTACATCGATTGAAAATTGGCGAGGCTAGTGTGTGATTTTGAAAACACGTTTAATGTCTCAGCAATGAGGGAGCGCTCGGCCAGTTTCACGTAGCTTTTACTTCCAACGGGCAGGCTTCCAGTATTTTTACAATACTACGTATGCCATCACTAAAAATGCAAGTAGCGATATGAGCAATGTCAAGGATGATTATGTCACTAGACGAGCATTATCAAGCGAGGGCCTGTGTTATTATTTTAACCACTGTATTTTATTTATATACTATTTATATACTATACTTATTTATATACGCCTAATTTTTATTAACGTTTTGCGTGAATCCTCCTAGACAACGATTTAATAAATCTACGCGGATTAGTTCTTCATAAGGAGGTAGAATCTCTTCGCACACTTTTTAATTTATTGCAGACGTGTGTTGATAACTGTTCGAATCATCACGCGCTCTTGCCTACAGGTCTTGTAAACAACAACAAAAATTCGATGGAAATTATATGTTATAACAACTGAAATTAGAAACCATTTAAAAAATAAAATAAAAATTATCTACGTTTTGTTACGTTAATTCAGTAAACCTTCTAAATTGTCTACTTTATTTCCATTACAATAAATTTATATAAATATAAGTCTCAACCTGATGGACATTCAATTTATCTATATAAATTAAATTCAGTGGTTAATAAATTTTGTTTATTGTTGCCCTTCTAACAGATTTCAAGTGCTCTTGACATTTATTGGGTGTAGAAATTAATCCTCATCCTTCACATTTAATTATGCCTCTATAGATTTAAATTATAATTTAAATACAAATATTTATTTGACATTTTGTTACATTTAATTACCAACTTTCTAGGTCCTCAACCTTATCTTCATTACGATGAATCTATATAAATACAAGTCTCAACATGATGGACATTGCAATTGAATTATATAAATAAAGGACAGTGACTAACAAATTTTGCTTATTGCTGTTTTGCTAACAGATTTCAAATGTGTGCTTGACACTTATTAGGTGACGAAATTAATTCTCATCCTTCATATTTAATTATTGATGCTTCTAATCCGAATAAAAATTTTTATTTGACATTTTGTTACATTTAATTACCAATTTTCTAGGTCCTCAACCTTATCTTCATTACGATGAATCTATATAAATACAAGTCTCAACATGATGGACATTGCAATTGAATTATATAAATAAAAGACAGTGACTAACAAATTTTGCTTATTGCTGTTTTGCTAACAGATTTCAAATGTGTGCTTGACAATTATTAGGCGAAGAAATTAATTCTCATCCTTCATATTTAATTATTGATGCTTCTAATCCGAATAAAAATTTTTATTTGACATTTTGTTACATTTAATTACCAACTTTCTAGGTCCTCAACCTTATCTTCATTACGATGAATCTATCTATATAAATACAAGTCTCAACATGATGGACATTGCAATTTAACTATAGAAATAAAATTCAATGATTAAGAAATTTTGTTTATTGGTGGCCTTCTAACAGATTTCAAACGTGTTCTTGACAATTATCAGGTGTACAAATTAACCTTTACATTTAATTATTTACAAAATGCATCATAGAAGCTTGCTGAAAATTTGAAATATTACAGACATCGAAATTGTGAACCATAAAAAAAGAAAGTAACAATTATTGACCGCACCAGTTTTATGAAATACCATATTAAAATTTTGTATTTTTAACACAGCTAATTATGAAACATACAGATTATCATCGTGAATATTTCAATTTAAATCAAAATGTAATTTAGGAAGTTGCTGAACA
>NC_071982.1:10675558-10677739 GCF_026283585.1 Hylaeus volcanicus
GAATATTTCAATTTAAATCAAAATGTAATTTAGGAAGTTGCTGAACATTTGGCATGTTATAAAGACCAAAATTATAAGCTATTAAAAAAAGATAACCATTACTAACCGTGCCGTTATTGAGATACAATTAATTAAAATCTGATTCTGAACATAGAGAAATTTCTCTGTAACAATCATCGTTTCTATTATATTTTTGAACGTGACTATCTCGAAATTACCTTAACACTTTATCTACCGGGCTATATTTAGAAACAGTGTTTAATTCAAGAAAGAATATTCTACAGTAGCATAAGCCAATCTAGGCTGACAATAATTCCTCCATACTGTTACTGGGTACATTGAAAGGCAAGTCTGTTTCCAAACACTAAACATTGTAAGTAGACAATCGTCAACACAGTAAATAAATTCGGATAGCTAAATACTGGAATTAAAAAGCCTATAAATAGGCTCCCGGTAAATAAAGTGTTAAGTGTTTGCATTCTATCCCCATATATTTATATTTTTCCCATTCTACACTAAATGTGACCTGGCCATCGAATCGAAACCTAATTCGGTCCAAAGTAATCATCATCTACCCTGAACTAACTGACTAACTCGGACTTTTTTAAGGTCACCTCTTTACGGTCCTCTCGTAAGAAGACAATGGAGCGCAGGAAAGGGAGAAAACGCAATGGGCCACGTGGAGAGCACGAAACACCTAACCCAGACCACGAAGAAGGTGTAATACTTGATCGGAGAAAGAGGACGACGAAAGGAGGTGGTGGTAGCCGGGTATAAAAGAGTCGCGGCGAGCCGCCTCGTCTGTTTTAACACTCTCACCGGGTACCTCGGTAGATCCGTCGTCCTGATTATCGCCTAGATCACGGGTAGCTAGTGCTCGTACTCGAAGAGGATCTAGAGAAAAGAGGGAGAGGTGAGTTTCACGCGTGTACAGCTTCGTGGTTGTCCGTCTCTCTCGTGCGCATTTTCACTGGGATTCAGTGGGCCATTCAGGAAACGCTGTAGTGCTCGATCGCACCGATGGATACGAGTCCTTGTGTGTCCTTGTTCTCTGGAAACGTTGTGGAATCAGTGATGTGCGCGACGGGGGTGGGTTCGTCGCGATTCTCACGATCCGATGGTGACCCAACTTGCAAGAATCGTTTTCCGAGTGTCCGTCCTCCGATTTTTTCGAAACTTTATTTTCTTATATTGGTCCGTTTTCGCGTTTAGGGGGTGAAACGGACCCTCAAAGTTCACACGAAGAGGTACAACATTTCTTATTCTATTATATACCTCATTTTCAACGAGGAAGTGAAAAATAATTTTTAGACATTGATATCCTTGTGAATTCTTAAAAACAAAAGCATCGTTTCATTTTTTAAAAATTGGGATTTCACTTTTTAGGAAAACTTTGTATATGTTTTTTGTAGGGTTCCGTGAGATCTATAAAGAAAAAAAGTTTCAATTCATAATCTATGTTATTAAGAGAGCTACGAATTTTTAAAGGTTAGACAACTTTTTGGAGGGTTACAAAGCAGTTTTTCGGAAATTGCTCGTAAAGTTTTGATTTTTCGAAAATTATACTAGGGAGCTTTTCTCTATAAAATTAAATTATCTACAAAAATTGTTTTATACAAATTTTTCGTAAAATCGATCTTTTTGCCAGTTATTTGACGATTTGTGTTCTATTTTAACAGATTTGAAATTTTTAAAAATTAGTGTCTCACAAAAAACTCATGAAATATCGATTTCGAATTTAAAATATAATTACTCCACAATATTATGATCGATATTTATGAAAATAAATTATCAATCTTTTTTTCCATCTTGTAATTATTTTTGTGTAAAGTTCAACGAATTCTTTCCATGTATTTCATAATGGAAAATCGTAATTTCAGTGAGCTAAGATTGCAATTGAGATAAAAATTTGTATCTGGCACGAAAAGTTTGAGTATACAGAAGTATCAATGATATGAAATATATTGAAATATCGATAATATAACATATTAAAGTATACAGAAATACCAATGATATGAAATATATTGAAATATCAATAATATAACATATTAAAGTATACAGAAATACCAATGATATGAAATATATTGAAATATATTAAACTATCAATAATATAAAATATTGAAGTATCGTATATATAAAGTATTGAAAAATCGTATTTTCAGTGAGCTAAGACTGCAATTG
>NC_071982.1:10677749-10681871 GCF_026283585.1 Hylaeus volcanicus
ATAAAGTATTGAAAAATCGTATTTTCAGTGAGCTAAGACTGCAATTGTGATAAAAACGTTTATCTGCCACGAAAAGTTTTGTTTTATCTTCTACCATCAGTTTTTCAATCAGCTTTTGACTAAAAAAAATATTGCTCTAAAACGACACACCGTGCTAGACACTTTACTAACGTAGAAAATCTTTCTTTAAGGTGTAGAGTGTTTCTAAATAGGCTCCCAGTAGATAGAGTGTTAAGTAGAACGACGTAGCTGTTCCACCGACTATACTTCCGGGTCCCCAAGGATCTGGTTCGAACCTAATCGTGTACTCGTTCGTTAACGAGCTAGACATAGTCATTTCGTTTAGGTGTTACGCCAAAAGTGGGCTAATAGTAATTATTTTCGACACTGGTATTAATTGTTTCCTGTGTTTCAATTATATTATCAATAAATTACGGAGTTGATGCATTTATGACGTACAATAATGTAAGATACTTAAAAAAAACTACTTAAAACGTACATAATGTATGTTGAATATATTATACAATTATTACAACGATATTGTTATTTCATTTTGCTGGATGTTTATGCAGTTATGGCAAATGAAAATATAGCGAAATGAAAATATAGAAATCTATGAGAGTCTGGGTAAATAAAAAATATATTAATTATTAACAGTAGCGTTTAAAAAATGGGACACACTTTCATTTATGCTTCAATTCTTTTTTCTGTATCTACGAAACTGTGAATTTGCATTAACATCCGGTGTCTATTCATGAAAAAGTCTAAGTAGTTTACTGAAGTTATCACTGAACCTACCACGACCTACATGACCGTATCCAAACTTCTGTGTACAGTTCTTCTATGCATAATTCTATGAATTATGTGTAATTGTTTCATGCATTGTTCAATTTAGTTCCACGTAAACAAATTTTGCGTTTAATTGGAAAAAGTGTCTTTAAGACTTGGCTTTTTTTTTGTCACTGTAGAAATTGGTACAATTGAAACGTGGCTAGGTTTAGTGTTTACATGTAATAACAAAATGACGATTAAATATTTCTACTTGAACTAAAGTTATAAATGTATGAATACAAAGGCACAGAATTAATTTGTACACTTATTAATCGTTATATGGTGTAGTTTCTACTGACTCGATAAGGTATTTGGCAAGGTCTGCCACTGTTTAGTAAAGTATGATGATCAACTCAAACGTTAATAAATTTCCAATTAAAGAAATAATTGAATACACTCTGTGATGTGATATATTGAAACAAGTGTTTTTGAAGAAGTTGTTGGGAGATAGTCACGTTCAAAAGTATTGAAACTTTTGTAAAAGTACAGTTTTATTGTTCTCCCACACGTCCATAGTAAAATTAATATTTATATTCACACATACAATTGTATGTATATAATCCTCTAAAAATGGTTTTTGCAACAACGTTGACTGTTATCGCGCAATTTCTCTACGTTCAGGATCAAATTTTAATTAATTGTATCTCACTAATGGCACGGTCAGTAATGGTTACTTTTTTTTTATGTGGTGTATAATTTCGGTTTTTATAACATCAAGTTTTATCAAATTATCAGCTACTTTTTAAATTGCATTTTGATTTAAATTGAAAAAATTCAGGTCAAAGTCTGTATGTTCCATAAGAAGCTGTGTTAAAGTGACAAAATTTTAATATGGTATTTCATAAAACTGGTGCGGTCAATAATTGTTATTTTTTTTTAATGGTTCACAATTTCGATGTCTGTAATATTTCAAATTTTCAGCAAGCTTCTATGATGCATTTTGTAAATAATTAAATGTAAAGGTTAATTTGTACACCTGATAATTGTCAAGAACACATTTGAAATCTGTTAGAAGGCCACCAATAAACAAAATTTCTTAACCATTGAATTTTATTTATATAGTTAAATTGCAATGTCCATCATGTTGAGACTTGTATGTACTGTATGACTTGTATATAGATTTATCGTAATGAAGAAAAGGTTGAGAATGTAGAAAGCTGCTAATTAAACGTAACAAAATGTCAAATAAATATTTTTATTCAAATTAAAGGCATCAATAATTAAATGTGAAGGATGAGAATTAATTTCTTCATCCAATAATTATCAAGAACATTTGAAATCTGTTAGAAGGGCAACAATAAAAAAAATTTGTTAGCTACTGAATTTTATTTATGTAGTTAAATTGCAACGTCCATCAGGTTGAAACTTGTATTTATATAGATTTATTGTAACGGAAATAACGTTGAGAACTTAGAAAGTTTACTAATTTAACATAACAAAAAGTCAATAATTTTTCTTTTATTTCTTTAAATGGTTTATAATTTCAGTTGTTATAACATATTCAATTTCTAGTAAACTTCCTAAATTGTATTTTAATTTAAATTTAAAAAATTCACGGTCAAAACTTGAATTTTCCATTTAAGGGTCTGTGTTAAAATTAAAAATTTTGATATCGTTTTTCATAAAATTGGCGGTGGTCGATTTAAATCAAAATAGGCTCATATGATTTATATTCGATCAAAAAACAATCAAGTGAAGTTTCGTTAAAATCCTACGTTAAATAAATCCACTAAACATTTACCTTGAACATTAATAAATTTTGCAACGAAAGAAACAATTGAATACATTCTGTGATATGTTATATTAAAAAAGATGTCTTTAAGATTACTCATTTGATCTATCTCGATAAAAGTACTTGCAAATGAACATCAGTAGCTTTAATATTAATAAACATGTCACTCATGAATAAAGGAGATTCATTCATAAAATCTGCTTCTTCTCGACGAAAACAATTGAAAACAGGAAGCGCCATCGATGAAAATTTATCTCCAGAATTCTGTAGTAATTCAAGGATTCGTGCGTTCTGTTTTTTTGCTTCAAAAGATCTATCAGAGATCCATACTTCCATACGTTAGTCATCGCCGCCATTGATGATACTAAAATACAAAAAGAAATTGCCATAGTGGCTGTCGTAATATCTTGCTTGATATTTTCTGAAAGCACTGCGTCAGTTCTGCAGACATTGCCAGACTCCTCGCATATCGTCACGCAGAGTTCGTTTCCCAAGGTGAACCGAGTGTGTCAAACACTCTTCCATGGAAAATAACGTTTATTTGCCTACCGTTAACCACACAGGATGTTTTAACACGCGTGTGAGACTGCAAACGCCATGGGAATCCTGATGATGTCCCTCGCCGCATGTCAAACAGAAACTCCTGCTTGGTCCTAGAGAAATTACTCTCGACTCTTCTATCCTACCAAGCATTCTTAAAATTTCAATTAACATCGTGTGGTACATTAAATGCGTTTCTCTTCTTATTCTATGTTTGCAACCTCTATTTTTTTATTCTTTTCCTTTAAAAATTGTTCGAGTAACTCTTATCCACCTCAATTGCATATTTCAATTATTGTAGTTTGTATAGTGAAACATTAAATGTGTATAAAGTGTTTAAATTGATTGAAGTATTAAAATGTCTTCTGAAAAAATGATGTGAACCAATAATTCAAATTTAAATATACGATTTTTTGAGCTAAAAATATTTTTAGCCCTATTGAAATAATAGTGACACGAGGAATAGAAATATCAGTAATATAAAATACTAGGATCAAGAGTTTAGCTTGGGCGTTGATACAAACTTTGGAGGCTCTTTTCACACCATCAGGGGTTGAATTTTTTAAAATGCCGACATATGTGTTTGATTAATTGTATTAAAGACCATTAAGACCACTAATAAAACATTCCTCGTACAAACGTTGCAACCCCTTTTCACCCCCTTAGGGGTTGAGCATCACAATATCATTTCTTATTCCTTATACATCATAAAGGAAACCTCTGTGCAAAATGTCAGCTTTCTAGGTTCAAGGGTTTAGCCTGCACGTTGATTGTAATCAGTCAGGCCTTTATTCTTATATATTTAGATTAAAATACCAACGATGTGAAATGTATTGAAATATACTGAAATAGCAGTGATATAAAATGAATTGAATTATATTAAAATATCAATAATATAAAATATCGAATTATACAGAAATATTAACGATATGAAATATATTGAAATATATTGAAATATCAATAATATAAAACATTGAAGCATAAAGAAATATGAATGATATGAAATATATTGAAATATC
>NC_071982.1:10681881-10786376 GCF_026283585.1 Hylaeus volcanicus
TTGAAATATCAATAATATAAAATATTGAAGTACAAAGAAATATCAATGATATGAAATATATTGAAATATCAATAATCTGGCACATTAAAATATTGAAATATCAATGATATAAAATATTGAAGTATACTGAAGTCTCAGAGGGATGAAATATATTGAAATAACAGTGATGTGAATTTTTGAAAAGATGCCCATTTTGTTCGTACAAAAAAAGTTAGACCGAAAAATAAGGAAAGCTCTCGACAGCACCTAGATTATTTTAGTATGTATAGTATTAAAAAATACTTGTAGTTTGAATATCAGATAATTCAGTTCTGAGATAAAGTAGTCACCGAGAAATAACTCATGTGTAACTCGTGTGTAACTTAACTCGTGTGTAACTAACTATAAATTTAAGGAATATTTAAATACAAAAATTGCGACTCATGCACTAAAAAACCGTCTTTCCAATACCATAAAACTCATCATTACCAGAAAATTTTTCGTTTGTCCCAAAAAAATGGTCAAATATTCACCTTCTTTCGAATCGTCCTAGGTAGGCTTCTCTCCTTAAGGTAGTTGTTTCAAGTCACATTCAAAAATATAATTGAAAAGTTTTCAATTATAAAATTATAATAATATAATAATTATAATAATTTCATTATTATAATAATTCTTTTTATTATAATTTTAAAGTTTCGTATAGTCAATCAATATGTATACCTACACATACATTCGTAATACTCTAGAAATGATTGTTGCAATAACGTTGATTGTTACCGCGCAACTTCTCTACATTCACTTCCAGATCTTAATTAATTATATCTCACTAACGCCACGGTCAATAATAGTTATTCTTTTTTAAGTGGTTTACAGTTTCGGTTTTTATAACATATCTCATTTTCAACAACTTTCTAAATTGCATTTTGATTTAAATTGGAAACATTCGCGTCAAAGTCTGTATGGTCCATATGAAGCTGTGTTAAAATTACAAAATCTTCATATTGTTTTTCATAAAACTGGTGAAGTCAATAATTGTTACTCTTTTTTGTTTTAATAGCTTATAATTTCGATCTCTATAACATGTCAAATTTTCAGCAACTTCCTAAATTACATTTTGAAATAAATTGATAAAATTCACGTGAAAACATTTATGTCCCACAAGTGCTCGAGTTAAAATTACAAAATCTTCATATTGTTTTTCATAAAACTGGCGAAGTCAATAATTGTTACTCTTTTTTGTTTTAATAGCTTATAATTTCGATCTCTATAACATGTCAAATTTCCAGCAACTTCCTAAATTACATTTTGAAATAAATTGATAAAATTCACGTGAAAACATTTATGTCCCACAAGTGCTCGAGTTAAAATTACAAATTCTTCATATTGTTTTTCATAAAACTGGTGAAGTCAATAATTGTTACTCTTTTTTGTTTTAATAGCTTATAATTTCCATCTCTATAACATGTCAAATTTTCAGCAACTTCCTAAATTACATTTTGAAATAAATTGATAAAATTCACGTGAAAACATTTATGTCCCACAAGTGCTTGAGTTAAAATTACAAAACCTTGATATCATTTTTCATAAATATGACGTGGTCAATTCAAATCGAGATAGGCTCGTGTGATCCATACTTAACAAAGAACAATCGAGGGAAGTTTAGTTAAAATCTTTCGTTAAATAAATCCACGAAACAGCTACCCTAACCAAGTTATAACAAAATCGGACACTAAAGGATCATTTTTTGTTTTTGTTCGTTTAGGATAACCATGAAGCTAGCCATAGTGTTGGCAGCGTTCTGCTGCCTGGCGATTGGATCACTCGCGTCCCCAGTGTCGAAGGTCTCCGAGGAGAAGTCGTCGAACCAGAACGTCGTTGCGGCGGAGAGACAAGCGGTTCAACCACCTGCGGTTAGTGAAGACGAGGACGATGACGACGACGACGATGACGACATCGATCTCGATATCACGGGGGACGACGACGACGACGACGATGACGACGACGATGACGACGACGACGACGACGACGACGACGACGACGACGATTCCGACTATTTGGAACGCTTCATCGAAGACATATTAGGTAAATATGTTGAAATTTTATTTATTTTTTAATTCCCTCGGTACATAGAACAAATTGTATGTTCGATGGATACAATCTATCAACTAATTGCACACTGAATTTTCTTTCAATTTTTTTTCGGTTTTTTAAATGCAAATTTAGAGTCTCATCAATTGCTAATGTTTATTAGCGACTTAAATTAACTCGTTAAATCTTGAGTTAAATCTTGTTAAATAAATCGGAGTGCTTCAGAAAGATAATTTTTCCCGTATTTTTGGACGATGTTACGAATTTTTTAAACGTTACATTTCGTGCAAATATTCTCCTCTGCCTACCATATTTCATTCTTACTTTGTTTCTAATGATTGTCTGTTACTTTCTGTAATTTTATTTGCGATGTACTTTGGAAGGCAATTTCTCGATTAATATGAATTTTAAACAATTCTGCAAATGAGGAAATCAGATAGGATTATTGTAAGGGATATTCTTTGGGTAATGTGCTGAATTATCTGATATTGAAATATCAATGATATAAAGAAAAGATGTATGTTGAAGAAACAAAAAGGTGAAATATATTGAAATAATAATGATATGAAATATGTGAATATCACTGAAATGGAATATATAAAAAAATGAATGATATGAAATAAATTGAAATATGAGTGATATGAAATAGATTGAAATATACTGAAATAACAATGAAATGACATATTAAAATATTGAAATATCAATGATATAAAGAGAAGATGCATGTTGAAGTAACAAAAAGATGAAATATATTGAAATAATAATGATATGAAATATGTGAATATCACTGAAATGGAATATATTAAAATATGAGTGATATGAAATATATTGAAATAGAGTGATATGAAATAGATTGAAATATACTGAAATAACAATGAAATGATATATTGAAGTATAATGAAATATCAATGATATAAAGAGAAGATGCATGTTGAAGTAACAAAAAGATGAAATATATTGAAATAATAATGATATGAAATATGTGAATATCACTGAAATGGAATATATAAAAATATGAATGATATGAAATAAATTGAAATATGAGTGATATGAAATAGATTGAATTATACTGAAATAACAATGAAATGATATATTGAAGTATAATGAAATATCAGTGATATTAGCTATTGAAGTATACTGAAATATCAGTGAGATGAAATATATTAATTAAAACATCCATGGTGTAATACATTGAAGTATACTGAAGTATTCTGAATGATTTGAAATATCGAAGTATACTGAAATATCAATAATATGAAATCTTTTGAAATATACTAAAGTATTAATGATATGAAAAAAAAGTATGTTGAAGTAACAAAAAGATGAAGTATATTGAAATAAGAATGATATGAAATATGTAAATATCACTGAAATGAAATATATTAAAATATGAATGATATGAAATAAATTGAAATATACTGAAATATCATTGAGATGAAATATATTAAAATATCAATGTAATGTACTGAAATATCAATGATATGAAATCTTTTGAAATATACTGAAGTATTAATGATATGAAAAAAAGAAGTATGTTGAAGTAACAAAAAGATGAAGTATATTGAAATAAGAATGATATGAAATATGTAAATATCACTGAAATGAAATATATTGAAATATAATATGACGTATTGGTACATGAGTGATCCCTCGAGTTATGGACTATTTCGTCCAAAGGCCTACGACTCAAACCCCGAAGTCTCAATTAAACCCAGCAATGCGATATTACACATTCTCAAATCGTTACAAAATTTCAACCTCATTGACGAGTCTCATTTTTACACGTATCAGTCCGTCAGTCGATGTACCGATTTACAAGTAAAGCACTTCTCGATCCCGAAATGATATTCTGAATAATGAATGGACGAACGGTTAAAAAAAAAAAAATACCTCAGCGATTCCTCTGGAATTCTTAATCGACGCGAGAGTGAAAGAATGCTCGTGGCTACAGTCAATACTTCGGAATGTCGGTCAATGTGAAAAAAGTAGCGCGTAGAAATTCTTCTTGAACTGGGATCGCCGTCGATTTATGTTAATTCGGGCCAGTTTGGAGTACCCTGTACCGTTACGGATACGTGATCGCACCAGGAGCTTCCGTTCGGGCTGTCGCTAACTCGAGACACGATGTGTGTATAACGGCGAAGGCTGTTTCGCAAATTTCCCTGGTCTCTTATAAGACAAGTTCGAGATGCAGTAGAACATCGATTATCGAAACCTCCTTATCTAAATTCTCTATTATCTGAATTTTACCTCTGTTGCTCGCACTTCTCCATCATTCATTTGGAAAATTTCTATACATTCTTATATATTTCTATATTATATACTTCTATAGGTCATTGTATTCGTCTTGAAACGCTCTACCAGAACGTGTATAGAAAACTACATCATTCTATTTAAAAAAACAGACTCGACCTTCGTATCTCCTTTATGCTTTCGCCGATAAAAAAGTTATTGGCACCACGTTATATTTTCCTCGAAATCAAACAACTCTTGTTCGACACTCTTTTTTCTATCGCTAAAAATAAGCGAATTATTCAGGTGGCCTGCTTTAAATGCCTCTCGCCCTGTATATCGGAATATCGATGATATAAAATATTGGGGTATACTGAAGTATCAGTGAGATGACATACATTGAAATAATAGTAATATGAAGTATTAAAATATCAGAAAGATAAAATGCACAGAAACATACTGAAGTACCGATCGCATCTCTCCATATATTGCATATATTGCATATACATGTATATATTGAAATAATAGTGATACGAAGTATTTTAATTTAATTTTGATTTAATTTTAATTTTACTTCATTCCTTTATTTAATTTCACTGGTATTTCCCAGTAAAATAAAATACATTGAGATATTGGAATATCAATGACATGAAACGTGTAATGTACGATGCTCTTCAGGCGTTTAATGTTTGTTTGTTTATTTTATAAGGGAAAGTAATAATAGTAATATGAAAATAATACTAATATGAAGTATTAAAATATCAGTAAGATAAAATGCATAGAAACATACTGAAATACAAATAGCATGAAATATATTGAAATAATAGTGATATGAAGTACTTTAATTTAATTTTAATTTTACTGCTATTTCCCAATAAAATAAAATATATTAAGATATTGGAATATCAATGACATGAAACATATAATATATAATGCCGTTCAGGCGTTTACTTGTTGTTTGTTTATTTTATAAGGGAAAGTAATCTGTTTTATAACAGTCCGCCTCAGTTTTTCATGATTGGGTTAGGTCTGGTTAAAATATAAAATATGGAAAAAGCCTAAGGGCCAAAATATAACGAATAAGAGAGTGCAATAGCAAACAAGGGGAACGAATAGTGAGTTCCCCAAGCTAGCACTATAAACTCAACAAACGAACAAACAATCTGTTTTATATTGATTATTGTACCCATTCCAGTCTCGCTTGTTACAAATCACCAATTTTAGACACACGCAGTTTTATATCACATTTCCATCCCACATTTAAGTACATTATTTTGCATCAATCCTTAACTTCTAATATTGAATCAAACTATAATTAAACATAGACAGTCTCTAAGGACCCGCTGGTACTTTTAATCCTTAAGAATAATAAACAAAAAATTGCAGGAGAGGACGACGACGACGACGAGGAGGACGAAGCGGGCCCCGCGGCGCCGCAAGTTCCAGTGGCGGCGCAACCCCTGGCCCCCGCCATTCCAGCTGCGGTCGAGGCTGATCTGAACGCGGCCCAGGAAGCCGAATTAGCCGCGGCCGCTGAGTCAGCCGCGGAAACTGCAGCTCTGGAGGACGAAGCGACTGGTCCCGAGGAAGACGAAGGTAACACCTTGTCCGAGGACCAAGCAGTCGCCGCCACTGCCCAAGAAACCGCCCTGGAAACAGCGGAATCCGCCGCGAGTCCTGTTCACGTTCCCGCCGTTTCCACCAACGAGGCGGACGCGGACGACGAGGATGACGACGACGACGACGACGAGGACGACGTCGACCTCGTCTACACCGAAGACGACGACGACGACGACGACGATGACGACGACGACGACGACGACGAGGACGACGATGATGTGGACAGCATCGCCGACATCGCTGGCGCCAGACAAGCACGTGAGTTCAAGGGAAAGAGCAAGAAACACGGTAGAGGGCGCAAACACGCGGGAAAGTCCCGCGCACGTGGTGTGTCACCTTCCTCGAAGCTTGTTAAATAGAGAGGACGAGTGGCGAGGCGCGTAGCAACACTTTACCAATGGGTTACCGTTATTCAGTCTTTATTTTATTTATTAAAATTATTTTTTTTATTAGAATTTGTAACAGAGCATTGGTTGTCCTGAGAAAAATTCAATAATGCGCGTTATTTTGGCAAGGTTACTATTATTCAATCTTTATTTTATCTATTAGAGTCCTTTCTTCATTGATATTTATATTAGGTTGTCCCAAAAGTTTCTTTCGCTTTATTAATAAGTAATACATGCACAATATTTTATGTTACATTACCAAATTGTGCACGATTCATTTTGCTCCATTACAGTTACAACGTGAATATCTATGAAATTAGATTGTCTATTTATAGAAACACGACCACAGAAAATAATTGAGTGCAACTCGCGAAAGAAACTTTCGGGACAACCTAATATTATGATTCATAATTCGTTAAACGTCATCTGATATCTGAATAACAGATAGCGAAAGTCATCCTAGCAAAAAACCTATTAACACGTTGACTGCCACGCTAACTGTTGTGAACATTTGTTTGTGGTTAAAATTTTGTTAAAACTTAAAATTATTGGAAACTACATAATTCAAGATTTGTATTTGTTGTTACAACCTCATCAGAATTCGGAAATCTAATCCGGATTCATTTTCTGTAACACCTCATCTTCAGAAATTTCATCTTCGGTTTTTTAAATTCCTAGTGAAAAGTCCTGTTACCCATGTATGGTGGTCAACGTGTTAATCCTTTCGACCCTAGTGGAATATATATGTATGTCCCAGACTGGAGAAAACCCTAGGCTTCGAATAAATCTGAAGTTTGCCGATGTGTTTGTTTCGTTTCCTTCTTTGGCAAATGTTCAAAAGAGGAAACGAGATAAACATATCGACACACTTCAGATTTATTCGAAGCCTAGGGTTTTGCCCGTCACTGGTCCCAGTAAATATGTCCGATTGCCTTTCGCCAAATTACAAGTGAGACTTACAACCTTATTCATGAAAGTATAAGATAAGTGCACTTATCGTGAACAAAATTAAAATCACGGAGGCAAATTTTCTCTTCTTATTTGGCAACAACCTTTGATACATACCCTCCCCTAGTTTAGTACAATTCATTTATAAAAGAGAAACGAACAGAATAAAAACAAAAAAAAGTCGGGTTAAAATGGTTAATATGCAATCCGTTGGTAAAGTGTTAAGATTCCTGATTAGGTGCTCAATTTCAATCCTTTGCACTCGAAGCGTCGGTAGTCTACTTCAAAGGATTTTTTTCGTAGATTTCTTACTTACGACAAAATTATGAAAGTATCTTAGATTACGCGAGTCTTTGATCAAATTATAAATTTCTATTCGTCGAATAATGTATTTATTTTATTATTTATAAGTAGAACGCCTCTTAGGAGTGCAGAGGGTTAACCCTTTGCGATTCGAAGTTTCTGATTTTGGTATATACTGTCAAGCCTCGCTCGACACTGGACCGCAAGGGGTTAAACGCGTTCTTTCACCGTTAGTGGCGTGTACAATGTTCTCTGCGATCGATCAGAAGAGAGGTTAGTCCGTTTAGAAAGATTGGTAAATTGAAATTAACTTTAAAGGGATATGCCTACCTAGAAGAATTCAAAATAGACATATATTTGAAAATTTGTTGAAAAAAAACTTTTTTATTTTGTTTTGCAAACGTTCGTTTACCGTAATAAGCATACTCCGATGAAGCTTCAGTAATTTTTTCGATACCATCGATGCTATTAATTCGATACTACAACTTTGTTTAATACTATATTAGTTTATCTAGTCTTTATCGAGCCGAATTTTTGAAAAATTTTGAAAAACTTTTCTATTTTGTTTTGCAAACGTTCGTTTACCGTAATAAGCTTACTTCGACGAAGCTTCAGTGATTTTTTCGATACCATCGATGCTATTAATTCGATACTACAACTTTGTTTAATACTGTATTAGTTTATCTAGTCTTTGTCGAGTCGAATTTTTGAAGAATTAATATCTATTTGCCAAAATAATGACACGGACTTCAGCATACAAACATGGCAACATCTTACATGTAGACTCGCTTCAGGATGCTTATCAAATTGAATTGCGCGCGGAATTAGGTACTTCGTTTGACAGCGCCACCTGTCAGATGCATTCTTCTGCCGGGCGTACTGTACCTGCCAAGGGATGATTATCGCAAAAAGCTAACCTCCCTGCGACTGCGCAGTAGAACGCACTCTGTTTTTCTTTCAAGAAATCTGTTGTAAAATTATTCTTACCCATCTTTTCGTTGCTCAAATCCTAATAGGAACGAATTAAGTAAAAGCGTCGATATTCGAGGAGATCATGATAGATCATAGACGAGTATGATCGGCTTGCAAAGATTTTTTTCTTACTTTAACAATCATGATTTTAGTTTAATCTGTGTCCTCTTGAGACGCTTAGTAGCGATAGCAGTAGTAGTATTATTTATTCTATTTATTGACAATGACGTTTCTATCGAGAGTCATTCATGGCACGTCGAACAGCATGGTGGATTAGTATAATCCACGGACATAGGATTATAAGGACCGGCCATAGGCCGGCAAAGGAGGCCCGTCGGCCATCTTACGTTGCCAATTTACAGCGGGACGTTTAAACAGGACTATAATTGAAAACATGGTCATATGTTTGAAAATGAATTTTTAGAATTTCAACACTTTGAATATCTAATTTTTTGTTATAGTTTGTTGCTTTTTGTAATCTATCAATGGTACAATGTATCTATGACTTTCTCTTGAAAAACTGTTCGAGTAACTAAGCAACTACTTGACATGTAAGTGCGATTGTTTAAATAAAAATGAATTACTTTTTGTAATCTACCAATAGTACAATGTATCTATGACTTTCTTTTGAAAAACTGTTCGAGTAACTAAGCAACTACTTTACATGTAAGTATGATTGTTTAAATAAAAAAAGGAATCCACTTATATCAATTGCTGGAACATGAGAATGAAATTTTAAGAGTATATTAGGTATGAGAATGAATATAAAACCATATTTATTATAAATACAGTTTCTTGGTTTTTGAAATGAACAAGTTTAGTGTACATATGTCGAATTTTTCACGGATGCAATAACTTTCGCTTGCGATTACTCTGGATTATTCTGGAAACTGCTTCTAACGATAAATGAATGAGGTTCTTGTCAGAAACCGGAAAATGGGGGATGCGCGTTTAGTCATAGACTATAGACTCTATACAGATGTCTAACAGTCTCATGAATTCGCAATGGCAACGTAATATGGCGGACATGGCTTCACGCCGGGTTCTGGTATGCCCGGTCCCTATATTCCTATGTCCGTGGTATAATCGCTCTCCTTGTAGCTTTCACTACGCGCTCTTCTTTGTTTCGATGAAGTTTACACGAGTCTCAGTTGCGCCTAGTGTAACTGTTAAAGGGGATTCCCGTCTAGGGAATACGTCTAGGGAAGTTTAATACAACAACAATAAGTGAAATTTGTTGGCTATCAAACTTTGTATATATACACATACGTTGTAATGTCCACCGGGTGGAGACTTAATACATAGCTAAAGGATTCGAAACTCGTGTAAGCGTCGTTGAATACGCAAGTAATGGGAGAAAAGCAACGAGACGAAGAATTCAAAGTACCTTTTCCAGCGGCTGTATACCTATTTCTATTCGAATCATGTTCGTCTACCCACGGTTTCGTTTGTTATTCTACTTCGCTGTGGAAGATGTGCCGCGAAGTTGAAAAAAATAACGAAAAGGTACTTTGCCAATGTGAAGTAGACGGCTCTGTAAACGCCTCGGCTTGGTGAGCTCGCGCCACGTATTTTTTATTCTTCCCTTTCTCCATCCATTTGTCGACTGATCATCGAACGAACGAGGAGTAGAGAGAGATTCCGTGTGTTTGTACGTTTGAATGAATGAAAGAGAGCTATATAAATTGGAGAATATCATTAATTCGCAGAATAAGCAATGCCGTGACTGGCCACTTTAGTTCTTTCCAGTATAATTCCTCCGTTTCAGAGATTCCCTTCCTTGCTTCCATCCTTTCCTTTACGAGACACGTAGAGCCTCGAAACCTTCTTATTTATTCACTGGAGAGTATTGCTCGGTTGGTTTCGCATGTTAATTCCAACGATAGAGGAGTATTTTGATCTGGACCTCGGTGGCCAATGCTGGCATTGCTTATTGTGGAGAATTAAAATATTTCTGTTTAAAAAGAAGCTTTTGTACAGAGACATTGTCCGTTCTGGATTGCAAAATACAGATAACTTATTGCTTTATAAAAAAAACAACTGTGTCTTGACTTTTATTTCCGCTACCATCGAACCGATTCCATGTGTTTGTCCAGGTACTCGAGGCAACGCGTGATCCGGAGGATAAGCTCTCTTTTCCTTTCCCTCGATAAACAAACACTCCACTTTATAAATAATTTTTCTTACACCCAAAAGATCGATTGGATCATGGAAATACTCTCCTCATTCGAAACGCATCGCTCAGTCAAATAACGGCTTTGTAATCTCTCTATATAGGGTGTCCCAGAATTAGTGTAAGAACCGGAAATGGGAAAGGGGGTAGCTGAGACGATTCTGAACTATACAGGGTGTCCCAAAAATGTTGTAATACCTTGAAAAGGATGGTTCAGGGAGTGATTTGAAACAACTTTTTCCTTAGCGAAAATGTTGTCCGAAGCTTCGTTATAGAGATATTAAGCGAAAACCTCGACCAATCAGAGCGCGAGTATGCCGGTTGAGCGTAGGCTTCGCGATAGGCGGCCGCGCTCATACGCTACCGCGAGCGCTCCATCGGCATACTCGCGCTCTGATTGGTCAGTGTTTTCCGTTAATATATCCTCAATGAAGTCTCGTACAACATTTTCACTAAGGAAAAAGTTGTTTCAAATTACCTCCCGAACCACCCCTCTCAAGATGTTACAACATTTTTAGGACATCCTGTAGTTTCTTTAGCAAAAATGTCGGACGATGCTTCGACCAATCACAGCGCTCGAGTAGCGTGTGCTCAGCTGGTTACGCCAATCCTGGCTCGAGCCTATGCTCTCACGGCTGACCACGCGCTACTCGAGCGCTGTGATTGGTCCATGGTTTTTCGTTAATAATTCAAAAACGAAGCACCATCCGACATTTTTGCAAAGGAAACTATGGTTCACAATCGTCTCAGCAACTCCCCCCCTTCCCCATTTCCAGTTCTTACACCAACTCTGGGACACCCTGTATATCATTTTTGAAAATTAATTTATTATCTTCCACAAAACTTTCAATAATCCCACTTTTACTTCTCACTTACACATAGATAAATAATTACAGTTATATAATTAGGTTTTCACTTTTAAAACTTCAGTTTTAAATTTTTATTCGCAAACAGTGCACCCGTGCAATGAAAATTGATTACAATTAATCGTATTAAAAGTACGAACATCGACGTTAACCGCAGGTAAAATAGTTCCAAAGGGTCGACAATCCTCGCAGAATGTTTTTTTCTTTTATACCTGGGAATCCCCGCATGTCTTGCCACTCGTTCGTAGAAGTAGTAGCCTCTGCTTGTAATTTCCTTGCTTTTCTTTTTTGTTACTTCAATGCACAGGCTTGGTGGATGGTTTTGCCATATCTGGCAGTAACTGGACAATCGTACGTTAAAGTAATCGACACGGAATATGTAAGTCACGTAGAGCATCGAATACGAGTCCACAAACGTAACTGACATTGAAATTACTCCACGTTACAGGCATATTGTAAAGTACTGGACTCAAGTGTGGGGTATTAAAGTACTCAGATATTAAAGTACTCACAAAATTAGATGTTAATTTCAGACTTAATTTGTGGGATACATTATGAATTAAATACATACGTAAATACTTTCGTTAACTGATGCGAAACTTAGATCTTCTGCAGATATTACAATATTCGCTTTACTTTTAATGTTTTTTCTTTTATTATATTTCTGCGTATTGCGCGCATTTTGTAGTTTCTTGCACATTCAAATTTCCTATGAATGCAAAAAATCTGTTCATTTATTTGATGGCCAACCAAACATTGTCTTTTAGCATTGTTGATAATTATCATTAAGGAAATTTATTACGAATAAAGGAAGTCAGGATCGAGTCCCTCGACGCTAAAATTGAAAAGGATTCAATTGCTAAAATTGAAAAAAAAAATTCTAAAATTGGAGCTAATTGATTTGGGCTTCTAATATTTGTATGAATGGCACAGTCGAAGAATGCGTCGCGGAGTAAACGAACGGCGCAGACAGGCGCGTCGAGGAACTCTTAATTAGACGTCGCGTCGGCCAATTAACTTTCTACATTACTCCAAGACGAGATCCGATAAAGGTGTGACCGGGTTGGAATTTTTCCTCGCCTTTCACCGAGCAGCCGGTCCGAAACAAAATGAGGCCACTGACCCGGAGTGCGGAGTATAATCGCGCGTGACGGTACCAAACAGTTCTCTCATCTGTGACCCTGACCCACACCCAAAGTCACGGGACGAAATCGTCCTCGACCATGGCCCACATAACTTCCTTTAACATTATTCAACGAGGAAATAAGCTTAGGATTACATTTTTGTATAGATATACAGTTTTAGGACTTGTGCAGTTTAGGACATTCTTTTAGTGATATCTATGAGTTCTTTTTTCTGAAAAAAAAAAACTTTAAGAATGTTTTATACATATACTCCAATAAATATCGTAATTTTTTCGAAGTATATCCTCGGAAAATATGGAAGATACCTGCTGCTACAAAGATCACCATCAGACGTAGTTGATTATGTACATTCTGAAGGCCACAGTTTCATCTGAAAGCAATAGGATTTCAAATTTACTTTAAGGATACACCTTTCTTCTATATGAGCTTAACTTGCACCCTAAACAATTGCAAATTGCATTTCTAGGTGTTAAAACAAAAGAGCATAATTTTTCACAACATGTTTTGGTAATCAAAAAAAATACTTCAGACAATGATATCACTTCAAATTTAGGTTCGTATAGGGCGTAATTATACATACAAAGAAATAACCTGTCAATTTTTTAAACGATTGGTTAAAAACTGTTTGAGCTAGAGTGTACAGAAATTCAATAGAAGTCATTTCGAGAAAAACGCGATTGAAAAAGTAAATACTGTAAACAAATTTAAGGCAGTAATGAATTTAGTTAAATTACTTACTGGTTAATCATCGATTCAAGCACCATATAGCACACCTTCTTCTTTTTCTTTTTTGTGTCTTTCATTTTAAGCTTGTAACTCTTCTTTTCATGGGGAGAGTCTAGTCTAGCCAAGGTTTTTTCTAATTTTTTGTTCTTGAAACTTTTTTTTCATATAAAGGTACTCTCAAAAATTTGAATATACAGGGTGGGGCAATAATTAGTACCTCAGATATCTTCGAAAGTATAAGTTTCACAGAAATATTTGCTGAAATAAAATTACACAGTACGAAAAGGACCATCCGATGGGGATAATAGTTTTTTGTGCAGGTGGAGGTACCTCGGATATTTGAAGGTCACCTCCATTATTTTAAATCTATCGCTATGTTTTTGTATCATGATAGAGGATCTTAAAGCGAGCTCAACGACCTATTACATAAGGTCATTGAAGGTCACAGTGAGTAGAGAAAGCAGATAATACTTACGGTTTTGGTAAATCAAAAGGAGCAATGACACGGATCATTTCAAGGTCAACTCGATGTTTTCGACTGACACGTATACAAACGTGTACAAAATGTCGAATGATTTCATTGAACCGTTTGTTCGTAATAAATTCACGAATAAACCACTATTCGAGCATCTTTATGGAAACATTGAAATCGTGAGGCGTGGGTCTCGATTGACCCACGCGACCGTTAATATATAAAAATATCGTTAATAAGTGTTCTAGTGCGCCTTTAATAGTCGAAGTGATAAACATCGCGACGTGCGAAGCTTTTATTACAATTTTTAACGTCCACATTCCGCGTATCGGTTCCGATCAGGTGGAAGAAAGTGGCTTAAAACAAGATGAACGACCAGGGAGAGTTTTTAGGTAGGCACGAGGAAGGTTGCGCATACCTGAGCCCGACAGTCAGGTAGATAGGTCTGTAGGTGAGTAGGAAGCAGGTCGTGACCCAGATTGGAGACCAGTTTTGTTGGCTTCCTACCGAAGGATTCCGATGTACCGTTAACATTGTCGCTCTTTCTTAGGAACTTAATTCATCGAGGTCATTCATCGCATAATTCAACTCTAGGCGCGAACTTGACATTGTGTTAGGCGTAGAAATTAATTCTATGCCTCCCTAAAGTAGACCTACTATTTATTTGTAACTTTATGTGATGAAGTTAATCGTTACTATATTTTATAATCAAGAATATTACGGTAATATTACCAACATTTTAAAATGAAAATAATTTTAGGGACAAGACTTTCACGGATTTAGAATGAAACTGCAAGTTTCTAGATAACTATTTACAAGAAAATGTTGATATGTATATATACATATACATACATATACATACAGGGTGGAGCATTTGAATGGGAACACTTTAATATCTCTATTATTTATGGTTTTATGAAAGAGATCTATAGAATAAAGTTACACTGTTTGAAGGCGAGCATGTATGGTTTGACCATTGCAACATTGGCATCACAGGCATACGCTTGTACGCATGCGCTGGTTTTCTTTCTCTTTTTAGTTGTGGTACCCCTTGAACTCTGGCTCCTCTACTCTAACTATAATATCTGGACTGTGAATCCTTATGCACAATATTATAATATGAACTTTACTTTCAATGTATATTTTTTAAATTATATATTTATAACTATATATTTTTTATTCTTGCATATTACGTGTATTTCGTAGTTTCTTGCACATTCAAATTTTCTACAAATACGTAAAGATCCACAATCTAATAATATCCCTATGGAAATTCCCCCTTGATGAGGTTCGTCAGCAACAATCAAGGTTCTATGTAAATTTCAGGTGGTATGCAGTCGATACCAAGTAACGATGTCTCAGCTATCTACGTAGCAAAGTACAATCGTTTCGTCGACACCATCCTTGGGAGGATTAACAAAATTTTGCGCAGCAACTACGATCCCGTAACGGTGAAACTGACTAATCCGAATTCGAAAACTAAATCGAGTAAGCTGAAGAGCAAGGATGTAACCAAGAAAAAGACCAACAAGAATGGTTCGAAGAAAAGCACCATGGGAACACTCGTAGCAGAAGCAGAGAAAACGAAAGAAAAAGTTCCTGAAAACACACAGGTATTTAATAAAAAAGAAAATTACTATCATCTAAGTTTTTTGAAAAAAACTTAATGTATAACAATAGTGCGAATACAAATATATTAGTAATAAGTAAATTTAAATAAAACTTCAGACTATGCGTACAATTTGTTAGTAAAAATATGTTTGTTTCTAGACACATGATTATTTTCTTGGCAGTAATGGGCAAAATCCTAGAGTTCGAATAAATCTGAAGTTTACTGATATGTTTGTCTCGTTTCCTCTTTTGAAAATTTTCCAAAGAAAGAAAGCAGACTGCAGTTTCCCTAGATTTGCATTAGAAAAGAATCATAAATTGATACAGTGTTTGGTATCGCTCTATAGATTAAATTAATCATGCTAATTTTAATAAAGTTCAGTCTTAATTCGAAATATTCTAATTTTTAACCTAGTATTAATGTTGTATTAATATAGTATTACGTAATACTATAGGTACCTTTTAATGGAGATTTTAAATATAGTTTGTACTGATCAATCGAATCATTTTACAGGAAGTCAAGGAATCTATCAAAAACATCACTTCGTCCTCGATTAATCTAGAGAAGGATACAATCGCAGTTTCCACGAGCAACGTTGCGAGCAAATCTTCCACGAGATCTGCGATAAAACCCACTAATCGGCGAACGTCTGGTTCAAACACAAGAAAGACAAATAAAAATCGCATTGGGACAAAGAACAAAACAAAAAATCAAGCTACGGTTAACAAAAATAAGGTACATATCGTTTATTTAGGCAAATGGTGCTCTTACTCCGTACGAGACGTTCGTATCATCTGTTCTGGTTGAATTTCTGCAAGGAAACAATAGTACATTGTGCAATTAGGGATGACAATAGACAATTAAAAGTTATTATGGGTAGACCAGGAGAGACGTAGAGCCAGACTTCAAGGCGTACCACAGCTAAAAAGAAAAAGAAATTGTGATGCCAGTGTTGCTTCCTACTCGCGCACGCGCGTCGAAAGAAGTTGAACGCGCAATACTGTAGCTATAGGAGACGGTACCTGGACCCACGACCTCATTCTTTTATACTTCTATCATCCTTTAGGGTGAGAATTTTATGATCGTATTAGATACTCTACTGATGCAAATAACAGTGCGCTTGCGCGAGTTGGAAGCAACGCTAGTATCTCACAGCCAACGCATGCGTACAGCACATGGTTTCGCGCGCATTTTGAATATCTCCTTCCCAGCGTTAACTCTTTATCAATTCAATTCGTTCAGCTTGCAATTATTTCCTTATAATATTTTATCGTTGATAGTGTTATATAATTATAAATTGTATAAATGCGCGTTAAGACAGTTGAATACGTTTTATAAATTTGTAATATACAAAGCTAAGTCAACAGCCAATGATAGTCTGATTTTTACGGCGCATGGGTTAGTAGACAGAAATAAATAGGGTACCGCGCTTCCCTACTCTTTCAGTGTAAAAACTAATGATTGTTAAGTTAAACGCTATGATAAACTGAGCCAAGCCCTTCTCTTTCTAACAATGAGACATTTACACTTACAGACAGGCCTACTTACAGACGCTTGGGGAAGTCCCCTGCGCATCTTCAGATGACCTTATGAAGAATTATTCTTATAAAATCATACTCGTTCAAAACGCACAGATTAAAGATATTACATATATATACTTATTCTGAAAACTATCGGTCATTTAGTTTTTATAATTTAAAACATACCTAAAATATTCTCAAAGTTCAAAAATCAAGAAAACTTTTTCCTATAAAAAAAATATCTCAAGAAACACTTAATGTTTAATACTCCCAATGTGGTTTCCCCTCCTAAAATCAGAATTGTTGAGTTCGAGTTAAGTGAAACCTTAGCGATTCGAATACTGCTCAATTTGCAGACAAGGAAGAACAAACCAAAAGCACGAGCCACCCTTTACGGACTTGCTAGCCTTCAGAGATCTGGAGATGTGTCAGTGAACATGATGAGCAATCACACCATGATTAAAACGAGGTTCACATTGGGCCCTCTCATTCTGAAGGTTGAAAAGGAATTCGGCAGGTCTGCAAAGAAAGAACTGAGAAGTGCGACAGCCACCACTGCTGAGATGTCTGGGAAATTGAGTCTCCGAGTTCTTCATGGTGGTGCTGCTACGTTGAACTCTATTCGAGTCTTGCAACCTAAACAAGTACGTCAACTATATGTACTTGCTAAATCTTATATAATAGAAGGCATCAAGAAGGATGACGAGATGATTCTCTGTTCAAAGATAAATTAATAACGTCAAGAAGCACTTGACAGTGCAATTCTTTATTACATTTAGTTTATAAGTTATACTCATTTAAAGTTTGATAACGTTACATTCACTTGATGGAAGGATGATGAGCTTTCTTTGGGAGTTTGATCTTTGACCATGAAGCTTGTTCACGTTCTGTAGTGCATCATTGTAATACACATTTACTGACAAAAGTTAAGAAACAAAGTAGTTATTAGCATATGAAATTGCAATTTTACCAGTTAAATACAATTAACAATCAACACAATCACTATGAATACATTTTTCATTGTGCATGCTGGCTTGTAACACAAGTATTTTGTTGGAACTCGATAACATAACATTGTTTGCTTTAGAAAATTTGGAAAAAGTCGTCCATCAAATTGTGACTCGGCTGCAACTAACTTTCAACTTGACGGAGTATGTCTGTGTAATTGAAAGGAAAAAAGTAGAACCAATTTATTAATGTAACGAGTCACGAGTTAACTTTTGTCAGTAAGCATATACAAACTCTCCACTATTTGAAACATAATTTTAGAATACCTCATCAGATTGAACATGATTGGGGGCCTATGCCTCCCAAAGAAGGATCACATCCCTCTAATGATATAAGTAAATTATATTTTATAATTGGTTTGCATTCATAAACTATCCCAGCCTTTACCATCAAAAAAGATTTTATCATTGTATTTAAAATAATTTGGATACTTTTTGAACAGGTTCGAGTGGAGAGCGCAGACGACCATGACAGAACACGTGAGTTTGTATGGAAGAGATCATCGCACATTGCTCACTTAGTCTCAGAGAAATTATCATCGGCGACGAGATCGATGCTGCGACCGCCACCTGCTGCAGTAGTAGTAGCTTAAGTTTTCATCGTCGTCACAGTTAGTTTTAATGAATGCGCTCCACAGTACTATACAAATGAACATATTCAGATTCTTTAATTCAAAATAGTTTCCTGTTACAGTACATGTTTTTTATTCTCTAAATCAAAATAGATTCTTGGTAGATTCGAATTGAAGAAATTGGATGCGTGAAGTTTACGTAGACATTATTATGTTTTGCGAATTAATTTATACATAGTAGATGAGAAATGCATATGTATACTTTTGCATGCCAATTTTTAATTGACTTTTTAAATTTACGAGCATACAATGTCCAATTCTTTGTTTAAACCGTGATAATATTTGATTTATTAATTTTGAATGTATTTAATATCTTTTTATGATAGTATTCATATTGCAATGAATAAATGCTCTGGTATAAATCTGAGGACTTAAATAAGAGTCCATAGAACAGTGCTAATTCTTTTTCTTTAGAGTCGAACAATGTGCGCTTTCATTTTATACTAACGTATCCTACGGGTTAAAACTATTTATTTATTTAAGTGTATTTATTTATTTATACAAATTTCTATACGTATACAAAGTCTGATACATGTTTAAAACCGCGATATCTCATCGATGTGTAATCTGCATGTAAACTATGTAATGCTACATGGAACATGACAGTTAAACTTAAGTTTTAAAAATAAAGAAATAATTTAAATCAATCAATGTTTTGTACTACTATTACATTACTATTCTAATTATACATATATATGTATGTGATATAAAGTAAAGAATACACATTTTACACTTTACGCTTTACACTTTACACACTTTACACACTTCACAATTTCCATTTTACACTTTACAACTTCACAGCCATTAGCTCGATATTACTCATGACGAAGGACTGTTCATCATGAATAATACCGATTACCAGGTCTCACCACGTGGAGGTTGCTGTGACTGGAGACCCGGAGATAGAAGGAATCAAAGTTCCTTTGATCTCCCCCTACATAGAGTGTACATACATAGATGCATACTCTACGTAGAGTCGACGAGCTTAATACTAAGTATGAAACCGTGGAAATTAAAGAAAACGAACTCCCTTTGATTTCCAAAGTTTAAGTCTGACTCTGCCAAATAATTATTTGAACTAAATGGAAGCTAAATGGAAATCGCGACACGACGCGACCATGAAACTGGACTTACTGAGTCAGTCCCGTTTCCTCTTGTTGGATCTGACTCGAGAGGAAGACGACCGACGCCTCCGAACCAGTCCTCCACACCCTGCACCCCGTTGGGAGCCACTATAGGACCCGACTTGCACCCGTCTCACTGCGCTTTGGACTTACTGCACTGCGCCGGAAGCCTTGGACTACACTAAACGTGGTCCAGGAAGTAGAGGACTGATCCGGAGGAGCCGATTGTCTTCCTCTCAAATACAGATCCACCAGGAGGACGGCAACCGACTTTTCTGTCCAGTTACACAGTTGGTCACTTTACTTATGACATGAAGTAATAGTGACCGAAGTGGAGAACGAAGTTGCGAGTCCAATATGCACTTACGAACAAACAAAAGAATTGAAGAAATAATTAATAATTATTTGATAGAAGACAGACACTCGTACACGCATGCCTTAAAACTAATCAAACCAAACTAAGGTACCCACAAACAATACCAAGCTACGATAACTAAGGGAAACTACACTGCGCAAAAATAGGAGGGATGCGTAATGCGGACGCGAGATCGCGAGATCCATACCGACCGAAGGATCGTCGAAGAATGAGCTCCCACCCCTCGTATACCTGCATCGGTTGAGGGTCGCGGCTCGTGGCTCGCTATCGAAGAGTGGGGCAAGGGCAAACAATAAGCGTGTGGTTGTTGATTCAATGGCTCTTTGGATCCATCGAAGAAATATTTCGCGAAACATTAATATTACAGCAAAATCATATTCTCGGTCATTATTTAAACAAATATTGTTAATAATTAATTTAACTATTGTCATAAATTGATATTTAGTTGGTCCAATCAATAAAAATAAATGTATTTACAAATATTCAAAATATAATTTGACTTAAAGGGTAAAATATGTTTGTTTTAATTTTGTAGATTGAGGAAGCTAATATTGACAGATTTCTCACGATTAATGTCTCGAATGAATACTTATTCTGAACCGTAATTGTTATTAATGTTTAATCGAAGACCGAATGTTACTGTATGTATTATAAATGTTTAATTATGTTTAATTATGAATAGTTATAGATAGAATAGATAAATAGACAGAATAGATTGATTCGAGTGTTCTTATTCTTATACATACCTTTTGTCGCATACTACAAAACTAATATTTAATATATCAATTTGTTACGAATTCGAAAATTTATGTTAAATAAATAATTAAATATAATTATTATACTGTTAACAGTAGTAAATGTAATAGTAAATGTCTAATCTTTCCTGTTAATATTTTTATTTTATAAAATGACAAGTATGATACACTGAACAAACGCAAGCGGAGAACGATATGTAATGCAATAAATAATTTATTTATTTAGCAATTAAGAGGTATTGGTGGCGCTATCTTACCGAAATGTTGAAAAGACGCCCAAGTTTGCAGTGAAAATAGGTTCTACTGTTGCTACTAGATGGCGCCACCGATACCTTCTAATCAATTATTCTTTATTTTTCATAAAGGCATAATGAATTCAATTCTTTCTAAATACAGTATAATTTATAAACTGAATATAATTTATCGTAAATGATTCTGCATTTTTATATTTTTAGCCACTTTGTCGTATTTCTGATCCATTTATGTACTGCACGATACAAAATTTTTAAATTCGATTAATGGCGGATCCAACATGGCCGACTTATGTCTTAAGAGGTTATCAGATTTGCATAAAGGGATGAAAGGACATACGTAAGAGCTTTTGGAGTTGCTAATTACAAATTTAAGTACAAATTAAAAATGGCCAAATTCAAGATGGCCGACAGTACACAGACACAACATTATATTATTATAATGTTTTAAATTATAACTCTTGAACTAGAAATTGATGAGAATGAACTTTTAGGTACTGAAACAGAAACCTAAGAATAATAAAATAAAAATGATTTAAGACAAAACAAATTATATAAATAATTCTTTCTGCGATTATTTTAAGCAACTGCGATTATTTTAATCTCTTTCATAGCATGTTAAAATTCAAAAATCTAAACAAAATTGAAATTGTAGCCCTATTTATCTTCTTTATATATCATCTTCTAAAAATGATGATTTTTTTAAAGCTAATATATAAAAATGAACTGGAGATTCTGCATTAAAGATATTACAATAAAATTATAATATAAGCTACAAAATTGATTTCTTGAACGTTAGTATTTTCTGTTCTTATTTCCTTGGTATCTAAAAATATATAAATATGTAATATAACAATACCTTGGTTTTCATATAATAGAATGTAATAATAGTAATAATGTTGTTATTAGATGGCTTTCTTTTTTAATAAATGTACCTACCATGATCGAAAGAAAAAAATAGACTGATTTGATCAAAAGTAATTTATTTTTTTCTTTAAAAACTTAAACATGGAATGCAACTTCTACACATAGTGACAGGGTATAATATGTAAAACTACGGTACTACTATATTCATAATTCTTTACGGCTTTTACAAGATTCAACATAATATACTTTATCGTGTACAATAATAGCATGATTCACCATCGGTAGCAATAATCCTTAGACTCTGTACTAACTATTGTGTATATCCCCTGTACTGATTTCTTTACAAGTGAGTATCTGACTTCTGCATCGTTTCCTATCCATATTTACTCTGATGTTAAATTCATTCCATATTTACAAATATACAGAGTAAGTCGGTTTCGCATAGTTTGTTTCAATCCTTATGTTCTCCACATATCTTATAAAAACAGAGAAGTAGGCTCTCATTTAGGTTTTCTAGAAACACAATTCTTTCTTTGTAGAGTTGAAAAATTGGAAAATGAAGCTATACTTATCACTGGAAATTATTGTACAATACTTATTCGTCTAGTTCCTTTTGTTTGCCTAATTACTGGCAAAATTAAATCGTAGAATACTATAATTCTACATTGCACAGATATATTAATCAATCGAAATGTAAGACCATTAGTCAACATGAAAAATATATACTTTCCACAGAGTTGAATTGCAAATTTGATAGAATTAAAATACAAATTTGATAGAATTAAAATACAAATTAGTTTAATCTCTATATTATCCTGTGTACTTACTATATCATATAGCATACGTACAAAAGTATACCCACAACAATGAGTACTCATCTCTTCTTTTAACGGAAAGCAAACAACAGCATGTTAACTTAACTAATACCATAATTACTATTCGCAAGATGCTTGTTTTAGTTAAATAATTCACTATTTCTAATCATAATACAGAAAAGAAAAAGATGTTGAACAATAGGAAATATTTGATCGCCACAAAGAATACTTCATTTTAATTCGAAAACTCGAATCAATATTTCATTCCTCAATTTATATTTTATCCTTTGCATATCCAAGTGTTCGAATTGATATCAAAGTAAAGTATTTTCAACTATCAACATTTATTTGAATAAAAGTATGCTTCCGTATGAGCATACAATGCTTTTTCCATAAAAGAAACTCGAGAATTGTATTTTTGTTTACATTTATTTACACAGAATACGCTTCCTGTACACGCATCGAAAGGTAGTCCTCCATGTTCGTTGCTTTCTCCCTTTCTCATGAAAATGAGAATCGATACTCAAATAAAATGATGTGATCCTCTAGATAGTGCTAGCGGAGGGGAAACTTATGCTTACAAATCAATTATCAGAACTTTTTGCTTGCGGCGAACAGAGTAAAGGCACCTTGAAATTGTTCAGTGTCCGTCACCTATATTATTTGGTTTTGTAGCAATTATTTGTGATCTTTTGTGATCAAATGTACTGTCGCAATGAATAACAAACTTTAGCGTGTGCTCAAATGTACACAGAGTGATCCACTGGAAGCTTCGCAGTCCTTTTTGTTACATTAAGATTCTCTGCAACATATAACAAATAACATTCATTTAAAGTGTATTTCTTACTGTACATAGTATTTGAGATACAACAAGAAATATAAAACTGATGAATATAGTTGCATCGTTTACATTATGCATAGCAAAAACAGAGTTTTAAACAAGTGTTATTTATGTTAACATGAATTGTATATCATATCATCATGTACCACATAAGCTGCAGAAAACCCTAATGCATCAAAAATAGTTACAGAAAATAAAATACTTCCTACAGACCATCCTGTTGTAACATACATATATGTATATATATGTAATACTCCACAAATGTATAATTGGTCAAAGAAAGTGTAGGACTATCTCAAGTACCAATAAGTACTCGCAGCTACTCATCATACTCAACAATAATTACAAATGAAGTCAATGGACACAAATGTAGAAGTTGATCCTGTGCGAATTACAACTTCCCTTTTGTACGCCTCACTACGCAGAAGCTAGATTGAAATTTAATGCCCTGCAAATGTAATATTCTCACCTAAATTTGATCGTAGTGGGTAATGTGTAAGTGCTGACGATGAACGTTATAAAAGTCTGATGAATCAGCTTGTTTTAATCTGAATGCATATCTCTAAACGAATACCCTGTATCTTACTTTTGCGGTTGGTTTGTTCCGAGATTTTTCAACGATGATTATTTTAAATACAATATGCAAATTTTAGTATTAACTAAGCACAGTAGTGTAACTATTAATGAGACTGCGATGGAGTATATCCAATACGTAGTTGTGATAATTAAATTGAGATGACTATACGATGAAAACTATTTAGTTTGTGAGTTGATGTTTCAAATTTGGTCCATTTTGGAAGACAACCACATTAAGTACGCCTTCGATGAATGTTTACTTCATGCGTTTGATAGTATGAAGCACATAAAACAGAACCGTAACTAGTTTACAACTTCCTTCACACCTTTCCTCCTCGATATCATTCTATTAATACGATAGCTCTAAAAACATTTTTTAAATCAAAGTTTCGTGGAAACTGTGCGATTAACTTTGCATGTCGGTTGGTTGTATAGATTGTGCATATGCTAGCAATACACTTCATGCCTTTTTATAAATAGTTTCGTCTTGAAAGTAGGTCTTGTACAATAGCTATTCTGCAATGCAAGAAATAAAATAAAACTAATTCTCTGCAGAAACATAGTTTATGGAGACTTCATTCTTTATATGAAATAAATAGAATAACTTACTTTACAGCATACACAGTTACAGAAAATATTATAATGGACCGTAACAATAACGTGTTGTGCATACAAGTGCATCTCCTATCGTTCAAAGTAAATTAACTGATATTTACCATTAAGAAGAAAAAGCCATTCTGTGAGCCAACGCAATTTTCTTGTAATATGTAATATGTAATGTTACAAGAATTGTTGTATATTATATTATAATACGTGATCATTAAAGAAAATTTGTATTGAATTTCAGTGATTCGTCAATTATATTTACAGTATTAAAAGATTTAAAATTCTTAAGTAAAGTTAAATTTCGTTAGTAACATATTTTATACTGAACGGTTACCATAAATATAAATGTTCATAATAATTATTTTATATAAAAAGGCAGCATATAAATAAGAAAAAAAAAAAACAATATTACTTTGCCATTACAAACAGCAGACATAAGAAATACAAAATAATTTAGCATTGATGTTTAAAATAAATCTAAAAACAAATTTAATGCGTCTTTTAAAAGATGATCTAAGTAAGCATTAGAAATCATTCTTAGCGAAAAATTTATTACAAGCCTCATTTTATAAAATGTTCATCACCCCTTGCAGAAATCTAAAGTTCATGTATCATGTAAAGTTCAACTGAAACCATTCATCAAAGAATTTGAAAATCTCAACATTGAATGAAACAATAAGATTCTTGAAAACATGTCCTTTAGTTGAACAAAGTATCATGAAACTTCTACTTTAGATTTTATATTAATTTAATTTTGTAAACATCAGGTAAATTAGGAATTGTACGAGTCAACATGTTGCTACTAATAACTTAAAGATCTCCAATTATGTAAAATATTTAGACATAGCTGTTGAATAACAATCTGTATGCACAAATCTATACTGCCAATTGCTATAACTCCACTCGCATGTTCTTAAGACTATTAATTTCTGAATCGCTTACATTCTATCCAAGTGGAAGAAGTATTAAGGTTGACGAACAACTCGCTGTATTGATTGTTAATTATTAAGTAAACTAAATGTGAATAACACCGTAAGATTAAATCTGCATATACACTGAGAGCTTGCTGTCGATGGCCATCTCCATCAAGTTCACAGTATAAATAAAATCTGTTTAAATAGAAAAGATCTAGTACATAGTGTTTCGCCAGCAATACATTATGACAATTGGACTTTTCATGCGGGACATGAGAACACACACACCTTTTCGAACAACAATACAATGTTTCTCTCACTCTATAATCAGTACACAAGATATCCCCGCATGTTGGTAAAACATGAATTTTAAATAGCTCAAAATTACAGAAGACCAGTTCGTTGAAAATATCAATGATGATATAGGTGGTGGCGTTAAGAACTTTTCTTGTTAAATTGCAAAGTAAACCGAACCCTTTGAATAATGTAGAATGTTCAATGAAATTATAAATAATTTACAGTCATTACACTTTCTCTTTCAAATGTATGCGTATACATGAGTACATTCAGCAAAAAAGACTGGTTCGTGTTGTTACAAAGAGGCAATCAATCAGTTTGCATAAATAATCTACCAATTGGAAGTTGAAATACACTTCACATTGCTATAGTACGAAGAAATCTTTTTTGCCTCAGGTATACACAATATACACATATATGTATATAGCCATACAATCATCAAATACACACACATACACACATACATACATACATACTCGCGCGCGCGCATACACACAATATTATATTATATATGTACATGTAAACTTAAACAAGATTCGCTGCAAGACGATTCTCTGAACAGAGTAACGTATGAATCTATATATACAGTGTACAGTAAACCTTTTTTTAATTTCTGATCACATGTTTGTACAAATTTAGTTTGTACACGTATCGTATTGGTCAACTATTCTATAAATATCTATTCTTTTTATCTTTCCTTCGATTCCTCAGCAATATATATGAGACGCTCTGAGATTTCATAGCAAAATAATCTTCGTTAAGAGTTCTTTGCTAAAGACTAAGGCGTTTTAACAATTGCATAAAAACAAATCCTCAATCCTTCAATCATGGTGAAAGTTTAACCGATCAAAACACTCTGTTTCTAAGGACAAGATCTAAAATTTATGTTGTTGGTGCACGTCTCATATTTCTGTAAATTCTAATAAGCAGATTGTACTACAGTGTAAAGTAATTTTCACCTGTTCATGTTGACACAACAGTACTTGTCGATGATTGAGCCACTGTTGTCACTGTTATCAGAGTTAACGTAGCGTCAAGAGTATTCTGTTCCACCGTTTCGGTGTCAACATCTTTCTCCATGCATGATTTCTTCGCTTCCTTGTGTTCTTCCGATGAACTCGACTTCCTCTTGTGGTTGGAACTCGAAGAGTGAGAGCGACTGGATGCTGAGTCCTCTTTGGAGGAGCGACTGCTGGATGATTTCTTCTGACTGTCCCGTCCGTGACTGTGATGTCCGTCTCTTCTCTTTTCTGGTTTTCTTTCGCTGTCTTTGATATCCGTGCGATCAACGGTTTTGCTAGAAATGTTGTAATCTCTAGGTAGCGAAGAAATTTTCAATAAATCCTCTTTGCTGCTACCTTCTTCAGGTTTGCTATCAGGCTTATGGTGAGGACTCCGATGACGATGCTTTTTGTGTTCTCTGTCCCGTCTATCTCTATCTCTCCTGTCCTTATGCCTGTTTCTGGAATCCTTGTCGTCTCTGTGTTTTCGCTTGGACTCCAAATGCAACATACAGTTTGACGACAATTTGGATGAGTTCTCATCACTGCTGCCAGTCCTACTGTTACTACTATGCCTCTCAGCTTCTGCCACTGGAGAGGTAGACGTAATCGAAGAACAAGACGAAGAATTGGGAATCTTTGACACTGAACTCTCTTCGCACGAGTTAGCAGTGACTGGTGTGCAAACCTTCTCATTCTTCGCTCTCTCCTTGGCTTCGTCCTCAGCCATTTCGATCAGTGCTTTCACTGCGTTCTCAGTCGCGCACTCCATCTTCGACGTGAAAGCCAGCGTTGTTTCTATCTCCAGTAATTGACAGTATCGCTCTAATTTTGATATATCTTTTTTGTACTTCTGTTCAGCGATCTCGAAGCTTTCCTTGTGTATTTTTTCTAGTACTTCTTTCGAAGCTTCTGCAACTCCAGTTCGCAGGGACTGGCAAACTTCCTCCACGTCAGTCTTTGATTTGTAAATAGCGATTTCCAGAGCCTTGTCCACCACTTCCGTGGCGTACGTCTTCGCTACCAGTTGTCTCTGTGATAACAGGTCCTGTTCAAGAATGACGATACAATCAGAGGTACTGTGTTCCGAAGTACAAAGATCCGAAGAACTTAGTCGTCTCTTGCTCTCTTTGGAAGAAGACACAGAGTTGGTGAATTTGCTGCTGGATTTCGATTTTATTACGTTTGAAATGCTTTCTTTGCTGGATGTGTTACTGCTACATCTGCTGTGATGACGATGGTGGACTAGCTTGTGGTTCCCACAGTCGTACTTCTTCTTGCCAGGAGAGTGACTATTACTGCTATTGCTGCTACTGTGAGAGTGGTGACTGGACTTCCCGTTGGATCGACGTCGACTATCGTGTCTTCTCTCAGACCTCTTATCATTCCTCTTATCACCACTCTGCTTTTGGTTCTCGGTAGCACTCTTCGAAGATTTGCTATTGTAGAGATCAGAGTCATTGTTCTCTTCAGAATCTCTCCTCTTACCCGAAACGGAAGAATGTCTATTATAATCTCTGCTTTTACGCTCTTCCTTGCGTTTACCATGCTGATCCGACTTCTTCAAATTCCCTTGGTACTCGGCAGCCCTCTCTTTCGCTTTCTTCTCTTCGAAGGAGTCGATAGAGTGCTTCTGCTCCACTCGTTGGCGATTGGTATTCTCCTTCTGCTCGTCTCCTATGTTTACAACTTCCAGAGGCTTCTTTTCTTTGATACGGTGGGACGGTTCATTCGCAACGCGCGTGTGCCTAATGTTTGAATTATGCTGCGACTCTGGGTAATACTGTTTTAATCTGACGTGCCATGCCACGCTAGAAACTGCAGACACAGTTCTGAACTGGTGAATTATGTTGCGTGGGAGGAAGTAGATATCGTTATCGTACAGATTTATTCGCGCGTAGCGAATACCTTGTCTTCGCAGCTGATTCAATTTGGCGTCTTCGACCCATTGCACGCACTGCGAAATAGGTGGTTCGTGGAGGTCTAATTGCAATTTTTCGACCAGCTCTGGAAAATCTCCAGCGTAGAAAGCCACAACGTCTTTTGTGATTCTGTTGTACTCTGAGGTTTGCCCACCGTGCACTGCTTTCAGTATGCCGACTGCAGCTGTTGTCATTCGGTCCAAGCCATGGCCTACGTGGTCCGCGTGGGCTTTGGTGCGATCTTCGAACATGTACTCGCGAGCTTCACTGAGGCGGGGTAGGTATTGGAGATTTCTTAGTTCGTTTATGCCTGTCCTACGCCTTTTGTAAGGGCTTTTGTTTATGTCTGCCGTTGGGACTAATTGTTCACCCGGTCTGATCCAAAGAATTGGGCCATCGTTTGATTCTTGGGGAGTCTCCATCTTTACTACGGAGAGGGGGCCCCAAGGCATCGTCTAAAAGGGAAAATAGTATTTAAAACTTGAATTTATAAAGTTTTATATAGAGAAGTTTGCAGAAGAAAAACTCAAATTTATAGTTTTATATAGTTTGTTAGACTGTATTGCTGAAAAAGTTTGCAGTACGATAATTCCCTTGATACTTACATAATTGCTATACTATATGCTAGTATACCTTTTTAGCATCCAAACTTATATGGTTTCGTATTTGTTGCAAGAAAGAATTGGAATATTTTGGTGCATTAAGAAACTAATGATTTAAATGTTATTTTTTATCATAAATTATTTATTGCAAAAAAGTATTGGAATACTTTTGTGGATTAAGAAACTAGCAATTTAAAAGTTATTTTGTTCCTTAAATTCACAAAATAAAAATGTCTTTCGCCATTTCACATAGACTCCCTAATTGTTCATTTTGTTAATAATTTTATAGAATTTGGTCATAGGACATGTTTCTTCTGTTACAAACTGTTTCCATGATACCATTTGTACTATCATGTGTAAATGTTTGAGTAAATGATTCTTTTAACAGAATACGCTCCTTTTAAAGCCTGCTCTTTCAACTTACCAGTTTTAAAAATGGGTTTTCTTCCAGTTTTTGTAAAAGATCTGGAAAGTATCCGCCAACTTCTTCATGAACAGTTCCTACGAGACTTATCTGATGGAGAGGTCCATATCTAATTGTTCCATTACTATAAGCTTTACAAACTTGTTCTTTGTACTGTGCCATAGTCGTGGTCTCTATGTCACTACTTCTTCCTAACACGCCATTCTTGACAGTCAATGTTGGATAATTGTCAGCCATGTAATCCAACAAATCAGGAAGGTACGCGGCAGCATTGTGCACTATTCCCATGACGTGATGTGCATTGCCATTCTCATCTTCACCGAAAACTACCTGATGTATCAAAATATTTTAATTGTTACATGTTTTAATCGTTAATCATAATACTCATGTCTACGTACCTTGAAATACTCTTGAGCTAATTCCTCTACTTGTTCATGCGACAATGTATCAATCTCATCTTGATACATATGCACAACAGTTGCACCACCATTGGGATAAGTTTCTATATGAATGAATTTCTTGTACTTTAGGCCTTCAAGTAACTCACCCTTAAACAGAGGATTGTGGAGCATTTTATAGTTCTTCATTTGCAAGTTTAACCTAAGATTCTCATTCATAGTTTTGGAGAACACATGAGACAGTGGTTTGCTGCTCAATGAAACCACACTACGATCTCGCTTGCATTGTACTCCGATGCTTGCTCTTTTTATTTTGCTACGCTTGTAACATCTCGAACAGTAACGCCTCTCGTTGTGTTCCTTGTTTCGTTTGTCTCTTGAAGAATACGATTTAGAATGAGAATTCGAAGATGTAGAACTGATGCAGTTCATTGGTTTGTTGTGAGACAGCACGGTGTCTGTTTGGCCTGCTACTATCGCAGGTACACTGTTGTTAGACCAATCAGACTTGACTATGTCTAATTGCTCTTTGGAATCTGCTTCTTCCATTTTAACTTCCACCACCTCTGTTTTTATCTCTCTAAGGGTGGTATCTCTGTCCATATCCATTTTTTCTTCCTCATTCGAGTTTATTTGTGCAACGGAAACTTGTTCATCTGCTTTCTTGTGTTGTCCGCAGAATGAATAAGACATTAAACTCTTTGCAGTTAAATTGCTTGCGTTTTCTTGGTTGTACGTGTCCATTATAATAGTCGAAGTCACAACAGCAGATGTCATGCTGCTGGGAAACATTGTCTCAGGGCTGTTGGGACTGTTGGAGACTCTTGGAGGGTAATCTGGACTCCTTGGACTGTTGATCACCTCACCATTGCTACTTTGAGGACTTTCCCCTAATTGAGGTGTGTTGCCATGCTCAAAGTTTACGCAGCCTTCTGGTAGCGTTGGCAAAGAGTGTATGCCACTGGATATCGTATCTTTGCTAGACACTGAGTCAACCTAACAGGGAATAATTATATTGAGAATAAGTTATAATTTATTGTACTCAGTTGGTGAATTCAAATATACATACATGAACTGCATGTTGACTTGGCTCTATTACAGTTTTTATTAATTCATTGTTGCAATGATCCGGGTTCCCTATAATGTATATATAGTTTTATGTTGTGTATATATAGTTATTCAATTTTTATTTTCAATTTGTCATTTTAACAGTTTGACATCAGTACTCAATGTTAAAATTACAGGCTTATTTAATTTAGCATTTAATATGTAACATTACAAGAATTGTTGTATCTTTATTATATTATAATACGTGAACATCATTAAAGAACATTTCTATTGAATTTCAGTGATTCATCAACTATGTTTACAGTATTAAAAAGATTTAAAATTAAATGTTTGTAAGTGCAGAAACTGGATAGACTCTGTCTTTGTCTTTACCAGCTGCGAATTAGAAATTTTTATACCAGAAGCTCCCTCAATTTCTTAAATTGTAACGAGTAAGACTTGTTACAACTCAACTTGGAATTGCAGTAAATTAAGCTGTGGCATTTGCGCTTGATCTGAAACTGTGACTATGAGCGAGACTTGTTAAGAAACAGCAAAAATTTAATACATTAAAGCATTAGGCTTTTATTTAAGTCAACCCTGTCCCTAACAACCTGACACTCTCTCTGTGCACAGTGTTGTACAAGTTTGACTTTTTAAGCTACGTCATTTGCTATTTTGAACCAAAACTCATTGAATTACTGCTCTAACCCCATAAGTTAGTATTAATCTAGCACAGTAGTTCCTCATCGTATATGATCTGCTGTCTCTCTAATTTACGCACAGGTCTCAACCAATATTCTTTGATATGATGCAATAAACATTCTACTGTTTGTTGATACAAAAAAAAGTATTAGCAATGGAAACATTCTACAAAAGATTGAAACCAAGCTCCGTATAGGCATCATTGAACTTTGTGCTTCAACTAACATTCTTCGATACGACACAATAAACATTCTACAGCTTGTCAATACATCAAAAAAAGATTAGCAACCAAGGATTATGGATTCTTGGACCTTGCCTCTCGTTTCCTCATTTTCTGTTCATAGTTTGTGCTCTCTACCTTTCTCCACTTGCGATCATAGCGCAGTGTCTCCACTGCATCAAGCAAAAGTGTAGCATGTAATGTGTCATAACATTCGTGGTCCATATGACAGATTAACCATAGAAACTGATGTGTTTACACTCTAGTACATAGGTTGAAATATTACCATTTGGTTGTTCGCTGCGAATACTGTCCAAATCACTCCTGTTGTTGGACATGCTGCGCGGTTCCATGGATGGTACGTGCAACGCAGTGTTGATGGCGAGTTTGTACGTAGTACGTTCCTCCACATCACCGGAGGAGCTCATGAAACTCACGTTCCTCTGCGTTTCTCTCCCTTCGATGTTTGTGCTGAACGATGACGCTGTAGAGAAAATCGTGGGCGTCCTGATTGAATGCACGGCTAAACTATTCGTAAACTCGTTTGTCTCGTTGGTAACACTGTTCCACGGTGTTTTTGCCACTTTTCCATTAGTCGTTTCTCTCCGTGGCGGCTCGAATACTTCCTCGATCGTATTATTTACATCACATCGCTCGTTTGACACGATACTTGCACCAGTTTCGGTAGCCATCTTGATTCTGCGAGCACATCCTGAACACAACGATACTACGCGACGTGCGATTGGTCGACTCTTAGCCGCCTTTTGGACAGACCTCGTCCTATTCGTCTGGAATCGGACGAATGGTGGGGGTAAGACCAGTAGATATAGAGGTATCATGCGCCATACATTTTTATTCATGGATCTTCGATCACCATGTTTTTTCGGAAATTGTTTGATCACAAAACACTAATCGAGTTACTTGTTTTATTTGGATTACGAGTAATTGCTTGCAATCTGTTGATTATGGTTTATTGTAGCGTATTTTAGTAAGAATTTGTATCGAATAGAAATCTAAGCGATTTTACCACTAATTTCTAAACGATTATTTAAAAATTATGGTACATGTTTACATTTACCGATTTGTAATTATTGAAAATATTTCTATGACATTAATTTTGAGTCGATGCAAAGTTTACATTCTAATTTGTTTTATTTCTTAAGCAGAAATAAAACAAATGGCTATTTAGTCCTTTGCCGTTCAAATTTGTTTATTATTAACTAAATTAGTTTATTTTATAATTTTAGCTGTTACTAAATTGGACCATTTTGGGAATTCTTATTTGTATTATTATTATTATTTTCATTCTCATTCTCATTCCCATTAGTGACCAAAGTCAGACTTGCTCCGTCTAATATTTATTTAAACAATAACTTTGACAAATCAGATTCCAGCGACCTTATTTCGTAAATCTAGTAACTTAGGGGAGTTTGCAATGCAAATATGCGATGTGCTTTGAGATGGACAAAACCCTAGGCTTCGAATAAATCTGAAGTTTGCCGATGTGTTTGTCTCGTTTCTTTCTCTGGAAAATGTTCAAAAGAGGAAACGAGACACACATATCGGCAAACTTCAGATTTATTCGAAGCCTAGGGTTTTGCCCATCACTGCATAAGAACTTTTCTCAATGTCCGTATAATAGGGTCACGTGACGCATCTATGTTCGATAGTAGTCTATGGTCTATATACGTTCTATGTTGGGAATGGGGATTATTATCAAATTTTCTATTGCTATTTCATAGTAAACACATGAATAAATAATTATGGCATGTAGTTCCTCGGGAATTTTCTATAAAAATAAAAATAGTGCTTTCACAAAAATTACGTTTTTCCCCGTAGAAGAATTTACAGTGCTGTGGTTATATAAAATCGTACCAGCATAAAGTGTGAATACACAACAAAAATTAATAAAACATTAACGATCTTCGTAGTTAAAATTTTACATTTAAACATAACCTATAACTCTAATGTAAATGGGATCAAATATAGCCAAGACAACGGTATCTTTTTTACTTCCATGGTTAAAGTTTTTCCGCCATTATGGTACATAGTATATTATGATATGAATCGATGATTAGGAAGGATTAAAAATCCGAAAGAAAATGTGAAGATAGCGAGCAATACTTGACGAGAACGTATCGCGTTCCATGTTCTTGTGTTATTCGTTAAATCTCGTAAACAAAATGTGTGTCATCGTCGCGAGAAGTACATCTTAACGTCTAAGTGAAGTTAAATAGTATACCAAGAATGTACGTGCGTGTATTAGATTGATAAGCTGAGAAATTCAGAAATCCTTGTGTAATTTCTTTTTTCGGTCGTACATAACCTTCAAAAGTCTCTTTTACATTACAATAGACAAAATACAGGTAAATATCTACAAAAACTGTAGTCTTGTCTTTGGTTTCTATATATAGAGACATTTATGATTGTTCTTTTCGTCAGTAACAAGTTTGTCCAATGTTTGTTGTAGGTAAAAATGTCAACGGAATACAGTAGAAGCGTTTTGAAAATGGCTGTTGCTCAGATTTGCCAAACAATCGGATGGCACTCTATCAATTCCACGCCGCTGGAGTTCATGGTCGATCTTATGCAAGAGTATATTCTACGGATATCAAAGCTTACGCATCAGTATGCAGAAATTTGTGAGTAGCAATTGTTGATTATTACATCGCGTAAGTTATATCAAACCTTGAGTAAGATATTGCAATGTTAATCAACTGATACGAGTTAAGTAGTCTATGACTTTTCAAGGGTCATCTGGGATTTATTTTGGTAACATTCGATTTATCCTTTCTGTAGATATATTTTTAATAAATATGGTAGACTATGGTATAATGTAGTTAATATATTACGAATAGATTATATAGCATATTATATGAAGATTACATTGTATCAAGAATGCCATTGCAATATTTTCAGTGTGTTGTAGCAATAAGCTTTTCAATATAATGCTCTTTATAATCTATTCAATTCAAGTCAAGATTCATCAGTACATTACTATAGACCTACATTTCATAACATATGTCTTTCAATATAATATAAATACTTTTTATATAGGAAAGAACTTGATGATTTCTTCTTAAAAATATTCAGAAACACTTGCACTCGAGTCAAATTATTAATCCTGAAATTTACATATGAATAATAAAATCTATATATTTCTAATAATTGAAGAAAATAATTGGAGAAAAACTTGTGATATCAAATTATTAATCCTAAAATTTATGTATGAAAAATAATAATATAATACATTCCCAATAATTGAAGAGAAGCTTGCACTCAAATTAAATTATTAATCCTGAAATTTATGTATAAATTATAAAATCTATATGTTTCTAATAATTGATATTAATATTTACCAATAGAACAAAAATATTAAAATAGCAGATAACATATTAGAAAGCTTCTTATGTTCACATATAAATTATATTAGTTTTTTCATTGTTTTAATTGTTGTAATTGTAACACTTTTTCAGTAGGGAGAACCGAAGCAAACCTTGATGACTTAGGTTTAGCTTTCCAGCACATGAACATCGATATACAAGAGTTAACAGAGTACATAAAAAATGTAGAACCGGTTCCATATCCTATAGCTGTGCCCAAATTTCCAATTCAGCGTGAGAATCATTTGAACTTTCTCAAACCTGGGAGTCGAGAAGTAGTGACAAGGCCTGTGCACGTACATGAACACTTACCAGCCATGTACCCTGACACCGAAGGTATTTTACCATTTTGTACACGTTGGAAAGTATTGAACTTTAAAAGCCGTATATGGAATATAAATATTATTTGTAGGTTTTAAATCTTAATAGTTTTCAATTTGTTGCTATAAGTGTCAAATATAGAATTATTAAAAATATTATCAAATTATTATTTCTGATTATTATAAATTTGATTAAATACAGAATTATGAAATTAAATATCAATTCTATTTGTATATAATATTACTTCATTATCTCATTCTCAAATTCTCATTTTCATTCCCATATTTGTACATATATAATATTGATACGTTACAAGGAACATAGAATACAGACAATTGCTTGTAAATAATCATTGCAATGCTACAGTCTCGTATAAAATAAATTAATGAATAATTAAATAATAAAAAGTGTAATAACGATGGTAAAGTAAGTTTTCTAGAAACAAAGTATGAAAATAAAATAACAGTTACTTGTTTGTATCATTAGTACTGTGTCTTTCTTGTAAACAAAAATGCAATATTACATTATTACATACATAAAATAATATATAATGTTAAGTTAATACCTAGCATAGTATCAACTTTTATCAATAGTATCAATTTGAAATGAAACGAATCATTACTTTGCAGAAGAATACGTAACGGAGAAACCGGAAACCTTGATGAACGGATCATCCGATTTATCATCGAATGGAACATCAGCCAATAGTTCAATGAACTTGTCCCCTCAAAGAATGTCTCCACAAGTAGTTTTCAAGCGTCCAGGAGATCCTGTCTCTTTCGAGAGTCCCATTGTGAAGCGAGTGAAAGTATTAGAGGAAGGTAGACCTCTGCGTGAGATACATAGCGTAATGATGACCACTTCTGGTTTTTTATCCCCTGCTCGAGAAGGAAAGCTGCCTGAAGCGAGGACACCCCATCAGACTCGTTCAGATTCACCACAGCCTAGTTCCTATCCCATGGTGCCCCCTGAACTGAAGTATGACAAGAAACCGAAGAAGATTATGAAAAAAGGAGGATTGGAGGATGGCAAGGTGGACAAAGAAAACAAGAAGAAGAATCGTGCTAAAGAGTTATTCAAACCGAACAAGGTTGATGATAATAAAATTAAGAAACTGGCAGGTATGAAAGAATTGGCCAAATTGAAACCGTTGAAGCCAGGTGGAGGGAAATCTCAGTCACCAGCTTCTTCGAGCAGGCCTTCGACTCCCAAATTGTTAACTCCCAAGACAGCTGGAAGCCCAAAATTAGCAAAGAAAGCAGAACCAAAGATCAAAACAGAGAAAGTCGTCGACCTCACTGGTGGATCTCCTCCAACAGAGAGAAAAGAAGACAATATTGATAAACTTCCATCGGAACCAGATAAGCAGAAGCTGAATATATTCAAGAAGATCTCAAAGCCACGCGAGGATAAAGACAAGGACATGTCAGAGCAACACAAATACAAAGAATTGGATTCGAGAGAAAGTTCACCAGGCTTGATAATCGATGAGAATATTGAAAAGCAAGCAGTTCGCAACGATGCTGATGTAAAAGAAGAAAAGAAAGCTCCGCATACTCCTGATGTACATTTACAGCCAGATGGAGGAGAGTTGATCGACTTGCAGAGTCCAGGATCAGACGTTTACATGTTCGATGATATGTCTCCTCCGGGAACACCCAGTACGCCAAAGACTCCTGAGTTAAACATGCCTACTACACCTACGGACCACAAAAAGAAACGAAAAGAGAAGATAAGTAAGAAGAAGGAAGTCAAATCAAGAAGTCCAAAGCACTGCAGCAGCCCCAAAAAGGTGCGTTTTTGTTTCCGTAAACTATTTGATGACAATAATATAAGTGTACGTATCAACAGTAAGTGATTAATATTTTTCCAGACCAAGCTTTCCAACGATGTGGTAGAGTTGGATACAATGGACCGACCCAAGACTCCACAGGCCCCTGAACCCCAGTTTTCAAAGGAACCAAGTTTTCCGCCAACACTTCCATTCCCTTTCTTCTCAACATTTCCCCCTGCGCCTGGTTTGATACCACACCCCATGTTCCCCAGGTTCCCGATGCCTATTGGCAGAGGTGGTCCTGGCCCACACCCAGCGATGCCAAACTTACCTCTGCCACCACGCTTCTTAAATCTCCCTGTGAAGTCTGAGGACTTCGCTATGAAAAGCAAACCTCTTGATAAGTCTCTGACGATGACATCCAATGAGACAATGTCCTCAGTGGTGAAGCACGAGAAGTTTGAGAAGGAGAAGGAGGACAAAGTGAAGACAGTTAAACAGGATAAGGAGATTGTTGCACCAGTTCCTGCGGGTGCTGTGCCACCACTTTTAGCATCTGTACTCGCAGCACCTATTACATACCCTACGTCACTGCCTATTGTACCATTGTTACCTTCAAAGTCTCTCAAAGTAGAGAAACTGGATAAAAATGATAAGGTAATTGTTTGATGAACTTTATTCGGATTGTCTTGATGAAGTTTAATGTATTTTTTAAGTCATTTGATTTTCTTAGAATTGAAGATTTTGTTTTTTATGAATAAATACTTCATTAGGAATTAAATATAAATTATTAGTAAAATTAGAAAGTACTCTCCAATAAAAACATTATATTGAATTTATTACACATAAATAATATTTTCAGAAATCTAAGGAACACAAGAAAGAAAAGAAGGACAAAATAAAGAAGAAAAAGGATAAGAAAGAAAAGCATAAAGAGAAAGGAGAGAAGATAAAGGAAAAGAAAGACAAAATGGACAAGAAGGAGAAGATAGAAAAAGTTAAGGAGAAGAAAGAAAAAAAAGACAAACGAAAAGAAAAAGAGGTATAGTCAAAATCTTATCGTTCTTTCTCTATTTACTTTATCTACATTTTCATCATTATTAATAAAAATCTAAAACTTAATAATTTATGCATTATATCTAGTTACAGAAAGAAGAAAAAAGTTCAGAAGCTGTGCCAAAAATAACGTTAAAGTTAGGAACAGCTTCTCCAAGGCCACCAACGCCTGACACTGGACCAATGAAAAAAATGTAAGTTAATAATTATTGTTCTCTACTATTTTTCACATTTCTAACAAATAACTAACAATTTAAATAATTGGATCTATCAGTAATATTGTCTTATTTTTCTTCATTTTTTATTTCATTTGATGTATATTAAAACTAACGAAATATTTGTACATAGTGTATACAATGCTTCACTATTGAATAACGTATAAATTACACTTATGATCTCCTTATTACATAATTCATTCATTTTCGTGCTCTTGTTCAAACAGAACTACTTTGCAAAATAGTAAATTCTTTACATTAGCTGTTCAGAATTTTTTTTACTAATTTCTTCTATTATAGCTATTTTTACCCAAGACTTCATTTGATTAACAGACTTTTCTTTGTTCAAATTATGATTCTTTTCTCTATCGTGTTCGTAACATAAGTGATTGTATCGTTTAGAATAGAATACAAGAATATCACACAAGTTACATAGCATTTTCAAGGATTTGAGAACTCTCCATTCATCTCCGTAAATTAATTCTGTGGACTTTTATCGTATTAGATTTGGAAAGTTCTAGTTAAATTACGTGGTGCATTAGAACAAGTTTGAATATTTCCTAATACATTAGATTTGTTCTGACTATAAGTAGTATTACAAATTATAATCCCAATTTACTACGATTACAAAATCGTTACCATTTATAATTAGGTTGTGGACCAAAACGGCATCGATACGATTTAATAAACTACAAAATTGAATTTTTCTCGTATATAATATATTTTATACTACATTACAATATTTATATAATGTAAATATATGTAATGTATAATGTAAATATATATAAAAATCCATAGATTCTAATGTTAAAAATGTGTTTTAGAACAATAAAGACATTGCTGAAGAAGCCTGAAGAAGAGATGAAACGCGAACCAAGTCCAGAATTAGCGAAAATCTCGGCGTTAGTAACGCGACCGCCAAAGCAAAAGTCGGCAAGTAAGAAAACAGAGGAGGGAACATTAGATGGAAGCCCTGCTCTTCCTACAGATACTTTCTCTGCTAATCTTACTAGTGTGCCACTTGCAACAATTCCTCGAGCAAAGAAATCTCTCTTCAAAGCCTTACCTCAAAGGGAGACCCCTCCAGCTCACTTTGATCCTCTCCCAAAGCTCCAAACTCCCTTGACGCAACAACAACAACCATCATATTATTTTGTAAGTACGTTTTATATGGTAAAAAATATTCTTCAAACAGACAGAAACACATTTTCAAGTGTTTATGCAACAGATTATTTAAATATATATATATGTATATGAATTTATGTATACATATATGTATATAAAATCAATTTTAAAATGTATATTTAGAGGTGTCACCACAAAAAGGAACAAATTCACAACTAATCTTGAATTTTTTCTTGATTTTTGATTTCTTATTTGTGTCTCATGATTCAAGTATATGAGTTTTCATCCATTTGCTGGATGGAATATGTTGAAGTTTCTATGAGCAATTTACTTTCTATAAATGTTTACTGTTTAATTCATCTTTATATAAAGTAATTACATTCATAATTCTGAAGAATTGTTCCACAGATTCAATAGCAACAATTTCTAATAGAAGAAACACTCAGAAATAAAAACAATCGAAATGTTGAAAATTTATTAATATAATAAATTATGAAATAAGCTTGCTGGTTGACAACCCCATTTTCAATTCTCTATTTCAATTCCAACTAAAGCAAAATTTATTTAGATTGCAATCGAATCTCATATTTATACAGCTGCGAAGAATAATAATAAGAATACATATCGGATAGAATCTGTTTGCATATTACATCATACATCGCTGCAATATGTAATCGATACTACTTTTACTATGATGATCAACTCAACCCATCGAATTTACCATTACCATTCGAATTTTACCTGATCCAAGAAACCTAACATTCCCCATACTTTATTTATTTTTATTTTCTATGCATTCATGACTTGCGGTGACGGTATAATTTTCATTTGGCCTGCTTTGTTGTCTAGTTATATATATATATATATTAGGAAATATAATGTGTAATCATTAATATATATATAGAACTAATATGTATATATATATATATGTAGAACAATTTCATAGCCTATATTAGATTTGTTATGTACTTCCATGTTGTGATTACAAGTCTACTTGATTATTTCAAAGTCTAGCACCTTTGTCCAATTAATCGGGTGGAATTATATTGATATCAAAGGAAGTCTCAGAACTTACTTTCTCCAAATGCTTTGGAGGATTTATTGTCTTTTTGATAGTTGGAAATCGTTGTAATTGCAAATTGAAAATGCGATTATTGGAAAAAAATCTAGTTCTAAGACATTTCTTGCCTTGCGCCACTACTCGATTAGATCTCAAACTTTCTCTTCTTTCCTTCGTACCTTCTCATGCAATGTAAATGGTATATTGCACTTGTGGTATATTTTGAATAGCTTGAAAAGGATTTGATGGAAGCAATCTACTTTTTTTTTTAGCGGACAAAGTGTTGATACTCTAGGAGATTAAGAATTTTTTATTCAATGAAAGTAGGAAAGTTATATGGAGAAAGTGGAGAGTAGGATTGATAAATAGAAGTTTTAATGTAATATTAGGAAATATAGCAGATTTTAAGTATGGAAACTATTTAGGACACTTATACAGGATGAAAGAATGTTTTAAAGTGAAATTCTGTGGCTTTAGATACCTTTTATATCATTATTATGCATTTTATGTGCAGTTGCAAAATCTAGTTACCAGATTCTATATTTTATAGTTCTAAAATTCATGCAATTTCTTATTCATTGTAGCAAAATCTTAGGACATTTAAGACAAAGTACTAGTTTAACAAATATTCCAATTTTCTGGTCTTAAACATTATAATTGTAATTGACTATATAATGAAGTACTATGATTGTAATATGTAATCATTAATTGTGCAATTATAATTATGCGTATAAAATGTAATTGCAATGGACTATGATTACAGTTGCAACAAACTACAATTACAATTAGAAAATGTATTCGAAAGATGCATACTACTTTGCAAATTTCTAATTAATATATCTTTTGAACTAATATATTTTCTGTATGAAAATTCTATTTTATTCTAACGAATGGAAATTCCATACATTAGAGTAGCGAAGGGAATAGAATCCTATGTAAGGAGTAGGTACAGTTGCCGAAAGTGAATAATATCACATATAAATATTTTAATTCTATTATCTATCATTTTAATATCTAGAACTACATAATATTTTCTTATTACCCTTCTACACTACTTCAGTTTGTTAAGAGATACTTATTTAAAACATCAAGAAGTACTGTTATACATTCCGTACGATAAAAATATTTAAAATATAAATGAACAGTAAGGATATGCAAATATTTGAGCCTCATATCAAGACAATGGAGGGGAATTTTTTTTGGCATGCGGATTTTCTGAGGTACCTGAATCTCAATTTAAAATAGGCATTGGAAATTTATTCGCTTCACTTATCACATATGCCGCAAATTATTTATACACGAATTCGCAATTTCACTCTGTAAGAAATTATTTTCCTTTTTTCAAGATCAAATTTTCATAGGATTATGAATTAAAAAGTCCTTTATTTGCAATTTGAACAGTTGAACAGCTAAAAGAAATTAAAACAGCTTGTGTCAGAAATCACAGTTGTAAATTTCAACTGCTTCTCATAATGAAGGCTCAAAATGGCAAAATGGTAAGGGATTTTTCAATTTATATTAGTACAAAGATTTAATCTTGAAAAACGATCATATTAGTTAATACCCTCTATAAAGAAGTCATGAAGAATACGAAATGGCCCTGAAGGGTTCTGTAAATGTAGTCTGAAGCATTTACTTATTTTGCTGATAATGTTAATAACGTTGATGTAGATTGTCTACAGTGTCTATAGTAAACACTATATGTATAATAATGTATGGATTGCACTTATGGTCTCTTTATTACACAACTGAATCATTGCCATGCTCTTGTTCAAACAGACCAACTTTGCAAAAAAGTAAATTCTGTACATTAGGTGCTCAGAATTTTTTTATTAATTTCTTCTATTATAGCTATTTTTGCCCAAGACTTCATTTGATTAACAGACTTTTCTTTGTTTTGAATTATGATTCTTTTCTCTATCGTATTCGCAACATAAGTGATTGTATCGTTTAGAATAGAATAGAATAATATCGCACAAGTTACATAGCATTTTCAAGGATTTGAGAACTCTGCATTTATCTCCGTGGACTTTTAAGTAGCATTAGACCACTAATCTTACCAAATAATCATGACGAAAGTGAGATATTGAGTTTAATGTACTGTGATATTTTCAATTACAATGTAATTGATGTTTATCGCTTATATGCATGCGTGTAAGTGTTGAATCTATTCTATACGTATATGTTATAATACGTGTCTTACTTCCAAAGGATGAAAGTATCATGTGATGTTCACATATGTAGAAGATATTTTCTTAGTTACACTATTGATAAAAAAATTAAACACCATAAAATTGATAAGAGGATATTATAGAAGAGTATTAGAAACTAACATTCATTACGAAGGCACATGAGAGAAGACATTGAAACAATATTTAATGAAATTATTCGAAATAGACAAAGAAACTAAGTTAGATTAGAGACTTTATAAATGAGAGTATTGCAAAAGTATATAGAAAACCATGGAATAGTAAGCTAAGTTTCTAAAATGACTACAAGTATAATTAATTTCATCATCGTTCTGTTAAAGAATCAGTCGTTATTACTAAAAAATTATGAAAAACTATTTTGTATATTTAGAATTCGAAAATACCTTAACACTAAAGAGTGAATCTTAACATAATATGGATATTAATAAAATATAATAGTATGTTTTGCATAACGTAAAGCTGTGGAAACTATATTAAAAGCCTTAAAAGTATTTGAGGTAAAATATTTTATATATTCACTTCTATCGATTACTGTATTAATGAAAAGGGAGCAATAATTTCAAATTTATTGACATATGTATATCAGGTAAACTTAGCTACTAGTATTCAGATAGAAAAACTTATTCATCATTCAAACTGTTTCGGGATTTACGGAGGCTTAGAAATGAATAAAAGTAAAATTATTGAGCTAATTCCTCCCTCCGTTATAGTAAAATTAGACAATTTAAATTTAAAAGATCATATAGAATCATAGCAAACATAGAGAAAGGGATTTTTGTAACAGTGAAGGAGAAATATTAAGCGATCCACAGAATAACGAAGAGTTGGTTGATTGCATGCCATTTGCATGTTGTCATTAAACCTAGCATGCGAAACAGTTAGGAATATAACCGACGGTTTTAACGGCACAGAGACGAAAGCAGATGCAGCTCTTAAAAAGGATGACGCTAAAGAAGACAAAGAAAATGGCAGGGTCGTGCTGCCTACAACGCCAACCACTACTGTGGTGAGTACATTCCCATTCTAAACAAAAGTTATTAGGCATTCTTTGTACGATAATTACCTATCTTACCCATCTACTCCAGTTTAATAGAAATATATGAATCCTTGCGTTGCCTTTAGCTCTTGCTTGAATTTATGTGACCGTTAAGGCATTTTTTAAGTTTTAGTTTAAAAATTTTCCCTTCGACTGAATTCTTTATTAATGCTGCGAACAGAACTATACTATACTATATATCCTAATCATATTTATAGCTTGTACAATTGTAGAATTTATTACAAATAGCAAAACTTTATGAAATAGATGATTTGATGGGACTTTTAATTCTTGGTGGTCCAGATTTTCTGATTTCGATACATCTTTGTCGACATGGAGCTGTGAAGCATGAACAATACATACATTGTTGGTATTTAAATTAAATGAACATTATTTTCTCATGGGTTTATACTTAAACACAATGTTCATATAATTTAAATATCATCAAACTATGTATAATTCACTAGTTTTCATGGAAATAGAGTCCTTGTTTTAATATTCAAACCTTTGTTGCGCTACGTTGAGACTTAACAACACTTTTGTCTCTTTTTGAATTCTGTATAGTACCAAGGAAAAAAACTTGTAAGGACAAAATTGCACAGTTATGAGAGACTGTTATACTCATAGAACATCATTTTATTATTATAAGTGTTCCTCGAAACAGTGCAACTTTGCCTCGACAAGCTTTTTCATATAAATGACGGAGGCATTTAGGGTAGACAAAGGTAGTGTGTCTCAATCTATGTAATTTCTTTCTATAACTGTGTTGTGTTGCATTATGTCAATCCAGATAGTAATTAATAATGCAGGGTATACATTCATCGATGAAAATTTTCATAGCATTTTGTCCTATAAATGTATTGTACAAGTCTAAAGTCACCAGTTAAGCAAGTGCGAATGCTTCTGCGACTTACTGTGCAAAGATTTATAGTTCTTCGAAAAAAAACGGAATTTAAGTATTTTGAAAGTTTCTCAGCTATAGCAGATCTTTACCAAAGGACTATTGAAAAATCATAACACTATTTCTTTGGAGCTTATGTGTATCGTCAACCTTAATGATCCATTTTTTGATTAATTAAGAATCAGCATTATTTATTAAGTATTCGAATACATAGTTATCACTATTTACATAGTATGGCTTTATAAAATTTTGTGTAAATGATGATAACATAGTATTAAATTAAGCTGTTTGAAGTGTAATTAGTATAATTGAGTTCCATTTCGTTACAATTCTACATAAGTCTAGAAACAAGTTCATCGCTATTAAAATCTTTAATAGTTCCCCCTTTGTTAAAGAAACAATTTACCAAAAATTTACAAGTATATGCATAGTAATAATACTACACAAAAACTAAGAATAATATTTTTCCTATATGATACTTAATAGGTACATAATATAGTTATGTATTTTGATAACTGTACAAGTACATAGAAAATTAATGATTCCATAGTCAAGGATGGAATTATTTTTAGTGTTTGTTAATTTAGATATTTGAGAGATACAGCTGAATGCATATACAAGAACGTTAAATATTTGCAGCATGTAACTTTAAGTTTGTTTATAATTTATATACGAGATACACATTACTTTCAATTTAACCAGCAACGACTTTGATCGGTTTGAATACATAATTAAATTAAATTCAAGCGCAATTAAATTAAATTTTTCTGGGAGTGTATTTATGTAACGGTGGAGAATTATTGAAGTAAAACTTCTAAAAGCTTTGATTATTAGTTCCTCTCTTTACTTCCAAGTTTAGCGAAGTATTCAATTTCAATAAAAATGAAAGCAGAGGAAAGAATAATTTTTTAATTTTGGTTCTTTGAACTTGTTTTCTGTTCAAGTTAATCGAACAATAAAAAGAAATTCATGACCATTAAAAAACTTAACAAACTATGTATCGCAAAGTATTGTTTCCTTATGGGCCAAATGAAAATGTTTTATCACCGGAAGCCAAAACATGCATATCCTCTCCTGACATTCATATTCATAGTGCTAGCGATAGATCATATATCTTCATGCATTACAACCGCTTCGATCATACTTTTTCATAGAATTTCTTTGAAAGCATCTTACATATCCATATTTTTACAATCATGCATCATAGTTACACTATCGAAATAGTCTGAAATACATGAAATGTGGTTGCGAAGTGCAAGGCATAAACATTTTTATCATGTGTCCATGAAGTATTTCTATTAATACATTCTTTGTAATTCGATACAATTTTTTCTGACCTCATCAAAACAATTTTATAATCTGAATTGTATTGATAACACAAAAGATGGGTTGAGTTGCCCATTATTATAATAAAAGAAAAATATATTGTGTTTTTATCGTGGCATGAGTATTTCAGGAACAAGGTGGTCGCGAGATTTGGATATGTCCTGCTTGTGGGAACCAGGATGATGGATCACCCATGGTTGGTTGCGATGATTGTGACGCATGGTATCATTGGTGAGTCCAACAATAAAAATCCCAGGTTAACACAGTCATTTGGAGTTTAATTTGGAACAATTCAAGATTATTAGTTTCGTAAAGAAGCAGGCACATAGTTTTATGCTTGGATATATATTATGAAGTATTATAAAGCCAAAAATGTAGATAAACTCATAGCTAATAGCCTTTCGAAGTAATAATGAATTGATTCTTTAGAAAACCTAAACTATATTTTGCTGCGAGGACCAATTCATGGTCTTGCCTCATACTTAATCCAAATATTTTCAATTATACAGGGTGTGCGTTGGCATGCAAGTGCCACCAGCAGACAACGAGGACTGGTATTGTCGCTTTTGCATAGCCAAGAAGCAAGAGCTTCACCACGACAAGAAGAAGAAGAAGAGGAAGAAAAAAGTGAAAGTTTCAGCCTAGTATAAGCTGCCCGGGTCTTGTGTAAGACCCGGCCAAGCGATTCAAACTTCTACCAAAGTTAAGAAGAACAGCAAATTTAGCGTAAGGAGCATGAACAGCAAAAAGCTATCGAAAGCTGACGTAAAGTTACAAATGAAGTCGTTGAAGGAGAAAACTATCCCTGTGAAGGGGAAGGCTGGGAAGACTATTATGAAAGTTAAGACTTCGAAGAAGAAGAGTAAAAAGATGAAAGATAGTGCAATCCAATTGACTTAAAGTGTTATTGCGAATACAAAGGATCTAATTTTAACATGTTGATTGCTAAGAAAAGGAGTTCTTCAGGAGCTCTTTAGAATAATCGTTTTCGCTAATATATTATGTAAAATTTATATTAAATTTTCATGGTAACTTGGTGAACACTGGACCATGGCTATCTCAAAATTAAAATTGCTGTTGCAATTTCAACTTTTCTATTATTTTGTAAAAGTGTAAAAAAAGTCCTTGTAATTAATAATACAGTTCTATATATATTGAGTATTCTTCCAGTTCTGTTTATATGTTTTATAGCTAGAACTGAACTGTATCTTGGAAAGTTATTAACACATTAAGATATTTTTCAATTTCTCAACTAAAAAACATTTAGTATTCAAATTTTGTATGAAAACTTGTTAATATATAATGTAAACGTTGTCTTGAATATGCATATAATCAAACATTTAATACTTTGATCAAATTCGAGAAATATTCCAACAAAATATAAATTCCTGTCCCAACTTGTTTGTACAGAATTACTTCAGTTGATTGTTTACAAACAATAAAATTTAACGAATTTCCAAAAGAATAACATAATGAACAATAATTTTATATTCTTTTATAGGAGAATACTAACAAACATGTATTGTACCAAAAAAAATTTTAATTTACAAATTTCTAAAAAGAATACTCTGGCATGCAAAGTACTATCCGTAATTTTTATATCTTCGAAAATCCATTTATATCAGAACAATCTTAAAAATACAAGCATTAGTGGCAATGACTCCTGCATAGCTGTCAACGTGTTAAAAGTAATGTAAAATTAGGAAATATATTGTATACAAATTCTATTTTTCCTTTTATTAGGAAACTGCTGAGTAATCATGAGTTATGTACATTTCTCATATTTTTAATGTGTCAAGGGTAATCTGATGGGTATCGATCATTGCTGATGTTGATTGTAGACAAATTAGATTGCTTCGCACTTGTAATGGTAAAGTTGTAATGACTTTTCAGTTTTCTCTATTTTTCTAACGAACCTTTTAAAATTGCTAATCACCAGAACATTTAATTTATTTTCAATTGTTTCCAGACTCTTGGCGCATGTTTTACATTGTGAAACATACGTTTTCGTGTAAAATACCAACTTACCACATTGAAACTAGTACAGGGACAGATCTATTTGCTTGATTGACAATAAGTATTGGTAATTGAAGGGGGAATACTGTGAAATTTATTTATTACTTGCAATTTAGATTGTGATTCAATTATTGTGCATGATAAAAATATTAAAAAAGGTATAAGTATAATACATTTAAGAACAATTGTATTCAGTCTGACAATATTAAGAATCCACCTAATCATTTGAGTTTCAATGTGATAAGAATGAACATTTTTATTTGGAAGGTAAAAGTAAAATTTAACGATTATAGTAATTATTTATTGAATTGTACATATAGAAGTTTCTTCAATTTTTTTTTTCTTGGTCATTAGCGACTCTGAATTTTTATGTGTAATAAATAAATATTTTCTCACATGTAAGGAGAAATTATATTATATTATAATTTTTCTCTACAAATTAAGTGCTTGAACAAATTAAATACTATGAGTTTATGAAGAATAATTTTAATTAGGAAAATTTAACAGTTGCATCGATTATTTATTGATTTTGGTATAGCTTCTTTAAATTTCAATGTACAAATAATTCTCTGCAAATGTAAATAGAGAAAAATTATATAATTCAATTAATTAATAATATAATTTATTTATAATATAATTTGCTCTACTTACACGTTACGCGCTTGGATAAATTGAAACCTGTAAGCTTTTAAACAATAAGTCTAATACTTGTCAGGGTTGGTTTTCGTATAACTTGGAAAAGATATAAATAGTAATATATTAATTGGATAGTGTTACACATAATTTTACCTAGCATCAATGAAAAAAGAAAAGTTACATATAATGAACATTATATTTTATAGTTTTGTAACAAATCTCTATTAAACGTAAATCAGTAGTAAAATTATAATTACTATCTGGTGGTGAAATATTCATAACAAAACGAAAAGATGTATATTAACAGAATTTTGCAGTTTATTAAGCCACATGAAGACTGTTGGCAGACTGTCTTTAGTAGAAATTAATTTTGTTATTGAAAGCTAAAAATTATTAAAGAAATGAATGCAAGTGAATCTTTCTCGCATAGTATTTAAACATATGCAGCACGAAACACTTAACTTGACAACCTTCTAAATTATTTATTGTATAAATAAATGTTTTGTACATAATTTGCATGATTCCAAAAGGCATACGTTACTATACTTATCTATCTTGCTTTACAATTATATAGAAATTACTGTACTGGAAAACTTGAATGTTGATTCATATTTGATGAACTCAAAGGCAAGTAATTGTTTTATGCGATTCTTGGTTTAAGAGTTATTCAAAGTGGTGATAAGTACCCTGTTCTGTATGATATTAACTAGATAATTATTTGTATCGTATGTACTATAGAAATGAGACTTAAAAAATCTAAATAAAGAATGTTACATGTTTAATGAACTATGCAAAAGAATTAAAGGGTTCGATAACCCTCTGCGGTTCAGATGTTCTAATTCAATACTATTGTCAAGCCACATCCTACATAGGACCGCAGGGTGCTGAGGGTTGAGTTATTTTTAGTACCATGTATGTATTGTACATATTCAAACTGTATGCAATTTTGAGGATTACAATGCGAAACTATAAATATATGAGAAAATAAAATTACATAGACGTATAAATAATATGTAATATCACGAATTGTTATTAAAATATACATTTTGTACAATAAGAAGATTCAGTGGGAAATGATCTTTAATATTTCAGATTTTTTTTGTAAGGAGTGCCTTTTTGTTTGTATTATTAATAAAGTTTTTTTTTCAATTGAATTTCTCTGTGAATTATTTGTGTTGATATAGTCTTGTTATTAATACTTTATTTATAGGGTTTTTAGTTCCAGTATTTGCTTACAGGAATCTATTAATTAGTTGTCTACTTAGAATGATTAAGTTCAGGAAACAAACAAAGCTTTTAATATATATAATTTGTACTTGAGATCCACCTGTAATAAACAAATTATTTGCGTGTATAGCATAAATTTAAATGGAATTTAAAACGACTAATAATATCGATTTTTTGAACCTGTTACACCGAAATCCCCCTTAAATTGCAGTGAAGATTAAAGTATTTCATATTTACAAGTAGAGTCCAGACGTTGGAATACACCTAATACAATAATAACAACATTCTTTTATTTAACAAACGTGTTTATTTATTCAATAATTTCTTACTACTTGCATAGGTCCATCCTTCAAACAAGTTCAATAGCCAGCAATATCTCATTCTAGAGATTTTAAAAGTTTAAGTATAATTTCGTCTTGTTATCACCGTATTTTTCTTTACAAAACATTTAACAAGTGCGAGTTTAAAATTTTCTCACTTTTATACATTCACATTGTCTAACTATTCCATATGTTTATTTAACTATCTCCGTTTCTTCTTTATATCAGATAAATACATATAATTTTAACATTATGAAATACCATTAATAAAATTGTAAAAGCACCAGTACCTAGGTATACCTATATAACTTTAGCAAAGATATAATAAAAAGATTAATACAGTATACGTATAAAACTATCTATAACATTACAACTTTGCATTGATAGGTTGCAGATATATTGATCTATGGCATATTACTCGACATGTTTTTATACTAATTCCTAACACAATCACAATGTGTTAAAAGTGACGCGTTAATATATACAATTTGTAAAGTCATGAGTAATTTATGAAAAGTATCTCTTGTCTAATTAAAATAGTTAATGTTGTCGAGATTCATAACAAGATTCGTTTTATATTTGTCTAATATTATGCAATAAGATATCGCGCATTACATGTCTAATTCTATGAACATAATGACTAGACTGTGGATTTTTATGCGTTCATAGGAAATTTGAATGTGCAAGAAATCACAAAATGCACACTGTATGCAATAATATAAAAGAAATACTAAAAGTAAAATTCATATTATAATGTTTACAGAGTAAAATGAATTCCTACTTAGGTTCAATTTTTTGTAGGTACATTTGCAATGATTTTGTTTTGCATAAAGATCCACAGTCTAATAATGACAATGTGACGATATACAATTGCATTTAAAACGTTAGATTATTAATCATTCTGTAAGTATACCGTGAGATGTAACGAAATATGAAGTGAATGTTTTCTTAAACATTAAAAACATTAAAAATATCAATCTTTTACTTTCATGTACGTTTCATATAAAAGTATCAATCATATCATTTATCTTTAATACGTTTAACGGGAAACTTTGAATACTTTGAATACTTTAGCCCAATATTTTAACTTAAATACTGTATTTTAACGAATAAAAGGGATTAAAAATAACTACTATATATTTAATAGTATTGTCCTTGGGGTCATATTTTTCCATTACGAAATGAATTTTGTTTACTGTCTAAATAACAGTCAAATATTCTTCCAAAATATAATATAAATATAATCTTCTATATATTGTTTATTATATTTGTTTACTATGTCTACTCGTTAATCATACCATTATTAAAAGACTTTTAAAAATAGATTGAAGTAATCTTATCTGGGGAAGAAAATACCTGAGAGCAAAAGTATTCAATACGTGCTAAATATTTCTGAAATTTTTAACGTACTCTTTAATTGCTATAATTGACAATTATTATATCATTTCGAAATATCTTGTACAAATATCCATATAAAAATTGGCATAGCTCGATTTTGTGCGTTTTGTCGTTTAATGTACAATACTAAAGGATATAAAATATAAATTTTTAATTTATAAAATTACTTAGATATCGCGAGTAAATCGATGAAAAAAGTTTGATGAATTACATTACTTGGCTCTTTTTGTTTGTACTATTTTAAAGTGTCGCGTTTAAAACATGTTTAAGCAAAATATGAATAAATGGTGCTGTATAAGCGAGTGAATCTTCTCTTTCGAACACTTTTGGAAAAAGTATTCAGTGTCTTAAGTTTCTACTAAAATATAATGGTCGTAGTTTCTCTTCTCGTGTTATAATTACAGAGCTCCATTCTTTGGAGCTTGTTGCTTGTTTTTCTCGAGGAACAAAGCCTTTAAATCTGTTAATGCCCTCTCTATTTGTTTTGCAAATCTGGCAGCGTTCTAAAAGCAAGTACAAGGAAAGTTAGATTAGAATTTTAGGGTAAATTTCAATTAAAATTAAGTAGATAAGCATGCAATAGTCGGTTGAGGTTAAGTAAATGGGGTACCCTCCGATCGGGCTGACTTTTTTTATCATAGGTAGCCCTTGACCTGGCGATTAGAATGGTGGTCATTTTAATCCTTAACTCCCCTCCCCCTCCCCCTCAGGGGTTAAAAATTGAAATGGTTTAAAAAGTGTTTTTTTTTTTTTTGGGATCTCGGTGGGTACGTCATTTCCAACCTCTTTTATTTTATAAGCTGTGTATAAGATTTTGTATAAGCTCCCAAAGGCCCATTCTTATCAGTCTATTAGTTCAAGAGCTACAATTTTGAAAAAAATGTATAACTGAGAAAATAACTAATTTTCAAACACCTGTACAATCCATAACTTTTAAAATTTTGAAAAATCCTTTGAGATATGTTTAATGAAGTATCACGAAAGACTGCACTATATTACCCATTTCCCTTGAAATGATCCATTAAAGTAATTTGATACTTTAGTTTATGGTCTCACCGTTTTAGGAGAACTAAGTTTGCAAGAGATATGAAAGAATATACGATTTTCTCCAGCGATGACGTAAGAAACACCATAACCATCGTCTGCCACAGGCCCAAAGCCACCTCCTGCAGAAATACAATTTGGATGTTTCTTCATATCTATTAACGACGTCTGACCGTGTGGAGTTTGCGAAGTAGACAACTTCCACGGTTCGCTTAAAACCTCCTGAGAAAGAGAACAACTGTTAAAAACATTTCTCAAACATGTCACGTTAAATGATCATTTAAAGAACATTACCTTTAGGAAGGGAGAATCCACTTCTAAATATTTAGACACTACGTATAAACAAAACAGGTGTCTATCTATTCCTTTGCCACACATGGCATCTTGATAACCCTTTTGGTGTTGTTTTGCTGCAGCTATCAGTAATTTATACTTATGATCTACCTATAATGAAAGTATTATTTGAGAATATAACATGAATTTAAATAGAATTTAAATGTAAGACTGTGACATGACTACTGTAATTATTTTTAAAAAGATTTTAAAAATAATTTTCACTACATGAAATTAAAAATATAAGACCTAAAGTTTACTATTAATTTATCTTTTGTTACTTACAGTTGCTTCCTTATTCTCCATAGCCTTCACCCACTCTGTAGACTCAATTGTACATGGTCTGACTGTTTCTGTTCTCCCTTCTCGGAACAATCTGGTCATAGAAGCTTCGTAAGTCAAATTAAATTTATTAGAATCACGGTAATACGCCAGCTGAAGAGCCATTTGTATGTAAGCATCGGGCGACATGGAATTCTTCTTAACAAAACCTTTACCGTATGCATTGTGCTCATAAATGCGTAGTTCAACATCGTTTAATAACGTCTGTGCAACCTGATAATTAAGAGTATTATTTAGCAAAACGTTTTGTAAGTTACATAAAGTAAATTAAATGAAAAATACATTTTATTTTAATGAGTTTTATGGTGGTAACATAATACGAGAAATATTTTATTAAGTGTAACAATTAAAATTTGTTTTTAAATCACTTTTAATTGCAAAAAGTAATTAAAAGGTCTAAAATATTTCGAAACGTATTAAAAAACATATTTCAATGGATTAGACATTACTTTATATGAGTCTTCGATAGCAGCTATACAGTTTGGAGTTAAATCCCATTTGAGGCGAGTAGGAGCAGGAGGTGTGAACTCTGGTACACCTTTGGTATGTCCATCTTCTAAGTATCTGTAATATGTTGCAGAAAAATGTGTATATGTACAGAAATGTATACAGGATGGAGCAGTTAACCAGTTACAGAACGATAATGCTCGAACTGTTGTATTGATACAACAGTTTCAATATATCTTAGTAACAAGTAGCTGCTCCACCCTGTTTTAAATGGTGAAATGTTAGTACGCAATACAATAGATGCAGGTTAAATTACACAACAAGCAATATTTCTAATGTAAAAGTTAGTTCAACAAGGAAAACTATAACAAAGGAAAATGTTTTATTAGAAAAATGAAAAACATAAGAAACAATTACCCCATTTGCATGTCATTAGCGATAACATATTCCCACAGAGTTCCCATAATAGGAGCATCAGCCCTAATAAGCACATTGTACAAAAAAAAAAGAATTATTCAAATTATTTCCATAAAAAGACAAAGAGTTGGCAGAGAATTGGCAGAATTAACATTTGTAGATCCTCAAAGTTGTATAGTTTCGAGAAGTATTGTTTAGTATACATTGTTTTCTGTTTAAAGAAAATTATATACAAGATGACTCTTGCATCTTAAATACTTTGGTTGGTTATTGTGATAGAAACAAATGTTAGAGAAAAACTTTGTTTGCTTTGGAGGAAGACATACTATGATAGACAAAACAATCCAACACAGGATGAATGGATGGATGTGTGAGTATAGAATATGTAAAAACCAAGTCCAATTTCTGGGCCGAAAGGCTAAAATTAATAAACTTACTACTACAATTATTTGAAGGTGATATTTTCCGAGATTTCAAGGCAACCGACCTTTTTTTTCAAATAGGTTGAGGTAGTGTCATCATTGTTATTTTGTAACTGATAGAAAGACAAATTCAAACATGTATGATATGTTGACTGTGTGCATTGGAATATGATTGTATAAGAATAATTCCTCACAACGTCATCTGAAAGTCAACATATTATACATGCTTGAATTTGTTTTTTTTTTCTATCAATTACAAGACTACAATATTACAAATACCCCATTCCACTTAAAAAAAACATTGATGACTTTGAAATTTCGAGAAATATGACCTTGAGATAACTTTCTTGTCTATTATAGTATGTTTAGCAATGTTTCCTCTACCATTTTTCCATATTACAAAAAAACTCATGAAATATTTAAGATTCAAACGTTAGGTTAGAGACACTTTGTATACACCGCTACCCTCCAGAAGTTAATACATGGTTTATAGTAAAGCACTTTTTTCGTAGGCTTGCTGAAGAAGCTAAGAGAACTAGAAGAAACAACGAAGAATAAGAAATTTAGCACATTCGAAACTGTGAACTTGAATTCTTACGCTCTATCGACGATTTCTTGAGACAGCATGTACTCCCACAAATGTGACATCACTGCAGCATCTGCCCTACTCATTACTTCTCATTATGTATTGATTTTAACGTAATTTATTGCTACTCTAAAATATTTGTTAATAACGTACTTGTTCTAACATACTATATTACATTTTGATTAATAGAATAGTATTTTTATCTGCCTTTAACATCAATAACGAATTTATATATTTTACTTCTTCACAACTATAGACAGAAATAATATAATAAAGATCTTGCATGTTTATTGCGAAAAATGTGTCGTGTTCGCATCCTTTTAATGAAAAAATGCATTTAAATTTCATGATATGCAAGTTGTAATGTGATATTTCTATTTCCTAACCACTTTCTTGTCTTATTCATTATATTTTTAAATAAGATTGACTTCATTTTATAATTTTTAACTCCTTCGACAGGAGGGAGTTAATACTTTCATATGAAAAAACTCACCACGAGTGTTCAGCATTGAAACCAATCTGTAAAATATTGAAAAATATTTAAAAAAACCATAGAATATACTACAATAAAGTAATATACATAATAATATACCACTTACTCTGCCATTACTGCCTACACACAAAGTAAATGATTTGTCGAACCACCTGTTATATCCGTTGCCATGCAATAGAATTCGACCATACTGGTCTAATTTTTCTGGATTTGCCTAAAAGCGAAAATATATATAAACATTATACATAAATGTATTATTAACTTACGAATAAAGTTTATTGTAATTATTATGACTTACTGGATCATATATGTATGGTTCATCGTCTAATACAAGTACGAATGCTGATTTTTCAATAAGATCCAAGGAAGCCTTATTCACTCCTTTCGCAAAATATTCTTCTCTAGCTTCTGCCCATGCTGTTCTCTCGCCAGCTGTTAAGGCAGCTAACTTTACTTCGCCATTCGCTGGTTCTGATTTGTCATCTAATATTTGCTGCATTTGACTGCAATATACATGACTCGTTACATAATTATCAATAAATTTCTTTGAACTTTTAAATATTACATTCATTTCCAAATGTTTTCAGACTAATTAAAATTGATTCAATATTAAGTGATTCAATTATTGATCATGGTAAAAATCAGTATACATATAAAGTATGACATAAAAATCGAACTGTTCTATTGAAGTATACTTATGTACTTCTTACCAAAAGTTATGTACTTACGTACATTTATGCATGCACAAACATTGAACTGTTCTACTGAAGGTATACTTATCCAGCAAATTAATTAGAATTACAATATAGAAATACAGTTATATTCAACTTACACTTCTATTTCACAAGGTTGAAGAATTCTGTTGTTGTGATAAATAAGAACTTTGAAGTATTTGCCCTTATGATACACAACGATGTGTTTAGAGTCCTCATAATGCACAAGTTTATCAGTCTCGCGCCCAGGCACTCTTGTAGTATTAAATACTCTTTCGTATTGCCACGAACACAAAGGTACGAGTCCCTGAATCAAAATCTAAAAATGAAAGTAATATTGCCTCAGTATTTTTACTTTTTGTTGCACTATTCTGAGACGATTATGTCTAAAATGATTATTGCTAATTTTAATATATTTAAGAAACGGGTGAAATTTTCCGATTTGTGTTGTAATCGTTAAGCGTAATGTTAAGCAAAATCTCTACGTATTTATGTGGTAAACTCTACCAAGAAATAAATGAGAAAAAAGTCTGAAAATAAAATGAATATTTTATAAAAAAGACTTGGTTACTAACTGGTTCTAATTCTTGTCGTTCGATGAGACGTCTGTATTGCAAGCATGAATGAACAACGGTTGCAGCACGAGCAACTTGTACAGTACTTGGATACATGAGAATAGCATCGACGCCGTAAAAGTTTGAGTTCACCATGATGGGAGATCTTCCACGCAGGTAGACGTACTCTTCCCACCAATCAGAGACATAATTAGTGGCCCACCAGGATTTTAAAATTAAATAACGCTGAAGTTTCACTCCAATGCCATTTTGAAACTCATTCGCCAATGTCTCCATGCGAGCATAATTTGCATCGTCCAATAATGGCCGTACACTTCGTAGATACTGTTTAAATAAATGTTTGGATTAGTATTCAACACAAAATTTGTAATTTGGCTTTATTATCGTAGAACAAAAGTAACAAGCAATAGAACAAAGCAAAAGGAGACAAATTGAAAGTCTTAACACTTTGGGTGTTACATCCCCTATGTGTGGGTGACAAGGATTTTTACTAAAGAATTAAATATATTAATCTTGAAGGTGAGGTGTTAAAGAAAATAAATGTAGCATTGATGAATTTTAAAGAGATTGCAAAAATGAGTTCTACTACAAATGTTAGATTATATTATTTTTGATTGTATAGAAACACAATTTTAACTGTAGGAATTTTCATAGTTATTAGTCTGGTAGTTAAAATTATAAACTTATAAAGTACTTCATAGTCTGGTAGTTAAATATAAAATTATAAATGATTTCATAATCTAACCCGTTTCATAGTATCTTCCACAGAGGGTAATGGTAGTCGTGGCAAGGATCCTTGAAAACTGTACAACATGGGTTTGTGCCATCCAAGGAGCAGCTTTACCAACGAAGTCCAGATTCTGGTACTTTTTGAGACTGCAGTTCCTTTCTCTCGCGATTCATACATCCATCCTTTGTATATAAGCAATAATTTCAAGGTGTATCGAATTGCGTATATCACTACCAGCCATAAGAGAAGTCCAACTACGAAGCATCCTGCCAAATGTGCTAGTATCCAAGATCTATTGATACAAAAAAAGGAAATAATTGATGACAATATGCAGGATCTACCAAAAATGTTTCGACCCCATTTTTTAGGTATATCCGGTGGTGCAATTAAAAAGGTAATTTCAAGGTCATAGTGTAATACACTGGTGAATTCGTCTCGACGTCAGCAATGACCCTATGATGTCCAAAATGTATGATGCCATTTAAAAATGCCAAGGTGACCATTACTTTTTTACATAAAAGACATTTTTTCAGATTTAAGAATATGCGAACATATAGCTCGCTAAATACTGATAAACATTTGACAAAAAGATTTTTTAATTGGACTACCGGAAATACATAAAAAGTGGTGTTGAAAAATTTTTGATAGACTCTGTATACAATTACTGTACAAACTACAAATGTTATACACAGTAATTACAGTTTACAGTTACAGTATTAATTAAATTTACCCTGAGAGGTACGGCGCAGTTTTCCCAACAAGATCGTAAGGTACCTTGTATCCTGTAAAATGTACAGCAATCACTATAGCTACAGTGAACCATAAGCTCTGTAAAGAAGCAGGATAGATTCCGCTTCTCAGGTTGTTCTGAAATCATTTATCATCCTTTAAGACTCTCGCTTTTCAAAAGACACAATATTTATAATATTTACTTACAAGAAACTTGAAAAGTCTCTTTTTCCAGGAACGGACACCCGATTTCCATACCAAGTTTAGAACTTCCCTGTCGAAGTTGACATCCCATCCTTCGTGAGTAATAGAAAAACTAAATGCTACAGCTGCGTGAGCTTCCGCCATGTCATAGATTATCAACTACAAATCTGAAATTTAAAAACATCTAATTATAATGTTAAGTATTAAAGGAGTGCCTGTGTGCAGGTTTTGATTATTTAACCATTTGAGTGCTGGGAATGCATTCAGAGAAAGCTATCAGACACAACTATCACACAATTATATATTACAAAAATAATTTTCTTGTATTATAAAATTTGATGTAAAAGGATTACAACTATAAGTTAATGTCATCATGTACATTCAATTGAAAGAGTTCGCACTAGGAAAACATGTACTCTACAGCCATTAATTTAGCCAGAAGTGTATACAAAATTTTATATAATTAGTAAAAAAGAAATAGAAAGAAAATATATTTTTGTATGATGCTTTTATCGCAACATATAGATAGAAGAAATAAATCTGGATAGTAGTAAGTCCCTAGTATAAGAAAAAGTGACAAATGTACTATAACTGGTGCATAGAATCAGTGTAATAACTAAGTTATGGTCGAACATCTTAATAAACATATGTAGATGTAAGAAACAAACATAGATAGTAGTAAATAACTGGAATAAGAAAAATTGAGAAATGAAACTGACATACTGACATTTATACATTTATACATTAATACATAGATATGTATATAATACATACATAGTACATACGTTTGGTCAAGAGTATTCAGCACTAAGTGGTTAAATGCAATTTTCATGTGATAGAGAGAAATCGATGAAACCACTAGGTGTAAGATAAGCGACAGTTGCTCTGTGTATATAATGTGCGTGTAATGCAAGCGCGACGCAACATAATAGGACGCGTAAAGGGGGACAAACCGCGCAAGGGGCCTCCTCTCACCCATGGTCAGGACTGAATTACCGCTCGTACACTTCTCTTATATAACCTTGGACTTTGGACGGCGTTCATCTGGCTGGAGGAGCGGCAATAATTTTACCAAACAATTATTCGATCTTGCTGCACATTCTAAGTGCATCCTGACATCGCGCTTGCAGTCTGACAATGAGACAATGTCCATTATAGAAATTTGAGGGAATCGTAATAGATAAGTTAACGTAGTTGTTTGATGGATTTATTTAATGGAAGATTCGAATGAAACTTCACTTGATTGTTGCTGGATTAAATAGGAATTGTACGAGCCTATTTTTATTTAAATCGACCATGACGGTTTTACGAAAAACGATATTAAGATATTGTTATTTTAACGCCCTTAAATGGAAGATTCAGTTTTTCACTGTGAATTTTTTCAATTTAAATGAAAATGCAATTCAGAAAGTTGCTGAAAATTTGTTATGTTGTAAAAGACTGAAGTTATGTGCCATTTAAAAAAAGATAACAATTACTGACCGCTCCAGTTTTATGAAAAATGATATAAAAATTTAATAATTTGAACGGACCCTCTTATGGAACATACAGACTTCCATTTGTTAAAAGATCGAACGTCATTTAAGAACTTGCTGAAAAGTTGATATATTATAAAAATCGAAACTATAAACTACATAACAATAATAACAATTATTTATTGATCGAACCGTTACTGAGATATAATTAATTAAAATCTGAAACTTCTCTATTCGTCGATTATTACGAATGTATGTGCAGATGTATGTATTAATTTATTATGGACGTGTGTGAGAGCAGGAAGACTGTACCTTTACATAAATTTTCAATTATATTTTTGAACGTGATCATCTCGAAACAACTACTTTAAGTATTTTTTTTTCGAAGCTTGGTAAGCAATGTGGAATTCCTGGTATTCAAAATGTAACAGGATGTGGATGTAAACAACGGCATTTTCCTCGTATCCGTAATACTAAGCGGTAGGTTGTCGATTGAATATTTCAATTATGTATTTTATTTCTTTTGTATTAATACAAACGAAAGTTTCCATTTGTTGTTTTTTCTTGAAATCTCAATAGCATTTTATGTATACAATTTTAAGGCCAATATATACGGGGAAACATAAAAATATACTGTATGTACATAAAATAAAACGATATTTCTTGTTAGAAATCATCTTTAAATATGTGTTTCATCAGGGCCGGTTTTAGCAATATTGGCACCCCGGGCAAGATTATCGTGGCGCCCATTCAGGGGTATATACAGAGTGTTCCAAAAATGTTGTAACACCTTGAAAGGGGTGGTTCAGGAGGTGATATCAAACAATTTTTCCCTTAGCGAAAATGTTGTCCAAGGTTTCATTAAGGAGATATTAAGCGAAAACCCCGACCAATCAGAGCGCGAGTATGCCGGTTGAGCGTATGCTACGCGCTAGGCGGCCGCGCTCATACGCTACCGCGGGCGCTAGCGAATATTTTCGCTAAGGAAAAAGTTGTTTCAAATCACCTTCCGAACCACCCCTTTCAAGGTGTTGCAACATTTTTGGGACACTCTGTATATCGGTATATTCATATACTAGGGACACCGGACTGCGACGCTCCCAAAAATCTGGCGCCCCGGGCTGTTGCCCCCTCCCCCCCCCTCCAACGCCGGCCCTGAGTTTCATAATTATTTCAAATTTTGTCGCTCGATTAATTTCATAATGTATATGTATACATATGTGTACATGTACATAAACATTGCTGTTTATAAAAGATTTGTCCACTCAATCACATCGACTAAAAATAAAGAATCGAGTACTATTTCTTCTACTGGTAAGAGACCTCTGCAGATTAATTGTGAATATAAATAATCCCTCACTGTCAGAGATAAAGCATTAGACTGATTATAATAAATACTGTGCGCATGCAAATGCCACGATGCCAATCACAGACGATATAAATGTGTCGTTATTAATGACAACTTGATCGTGCAAATATCGTTAGTAATTAACTCTCTCACGTGGTAGCATTCCGATAGTTCAGTACAGAGTGTTAGTTATAATACTCTGTTGGTAATATTACCCATGGGTGACAGGTCTTTCCGTTGAAGAAGTAAATAAATTAATTCTGAAGATGAGAAAATAAAGAAATAAATCTGCATAGAATTCGTGAATTTGTCTAAACTGTAACAAATTTAAATTCAATAAAAATAAGTTTCAGTTGTATAGAAACGAAGTGTTAGGGCCATATTTTTCACAAGTGTTACTCTAGCAGTCAATGTGTTAACCAAGCAAGGTTTCAAGTGACCAACGATTACGAACCAAGAGTTCGTAGACCACTTGACTTCATTTGAAATCGAATGTGTATAATAAATGCATCAACGGTACGATAAGATTGCTGGAAAAAGATCCACACGGTCGATAAAACAGTTTAACGCTGGAGTCGGGGAATTTCTGACTCTGCACTTTTCTGTGAATTTCCCGGAAGTATTTAACCTCCCGAGGAACGAATTTTAACACGATGACTGCCACACAAATATTCTTGAAAATTTCTGCTAGGATTAAATATTATTTAGACTATCGAAGACTACATAATCGAACATTTATCGTAATTAAACTCGTTTCTTTTGATCCTGAAAACACGAGAGTTGCGAGTAGTTATTAAAGAAAAATTGGATAATTAGTATTTTCATCGCTACTAAGTAGTGGCAAAATAAATTTGAGACAAAAAATTGTTTACACTTGAGAACAACATAAAAAACATCAATAATATAGACATCATAATACAAATAAAATTTATTTGTGACTTTTATATTTATGATTTCTCGAAGAACGACTACGGTCGTAGAGCCAACAAAGAAATGCGCAAGAGGTATAAAAAATTCTACGACGTCCTCGACATCCTTGAGAACCATGAATCGCGCTCATCCGTAAACGTGGGTTACTGTACACTTAAAAAAGTGACGAGTCGTTGGTTCCAGAAGACCCGACAATAATAATTACCGCAAGTAACTTTCTCCTGGCGAAGATGAGCCCGTCGTGCACCAAACCGCGAAATTTCATTCAAATAGATCAAGAATAAAACTAATTTATACACATAGCAATTTATTTGACGGATACTAATTTAATACTGCTTTATATTTTAAACGTTTAGTACCAGAGTGTGGTTGGTTACACAGATATACAGGACGTACCTAATATATTTACATCCTACAACTAGGATTCCATTTATTCAATATTAAGTTATACATAAATTGTGTAAAATGACAAATTTTTAAGAAATAATCGAAATTTTACTTTACATTTTTTTGTCATCGATATAATCATGTTTCTACAAGTTTTTGTATTCTGTAAGTTACTTTATATGTTACAATTACGTTTTATGATCACAATACCTTCTAGAATATATACAGGGTGTCCCAAAAATGTTGCAACATCTTGAAAGGGGTGGTTCGGGAGGTGATTTCAAACAACTTTTCCCTCAGCGAAAATGTTGTCCGAAACTTCGTTAAGCAGATATTAACAAAAAACCCAGACCAATCAGAGCGCGCGTATACCGTTGGAGCGCCTGCGGTAACGTATGAGCGCGGCCGCCTAGCGCGTAGCCTACGCTCAACCGGCATACTCGCGCTCTGATTGGTCGGGGTTTTCGCTTAATATTTTCTTAACGAAACCTCGGACAACATTTTCGCTAAGGGAAAAGTTGTTTGAAATCACCTCCTGAACCACCCCTTTCAAGGTGTTACAACATTTTTGGAACACTCTGTATATACCCCTGAATGGGCGCCACGATAATCTTGCCCGGGGCGCTAATATTGCTAAGACCGGGCCTGGTTTTAGCAAACCTAAATACTACAGAAGATGGAGTTATCAATTCGATTATAGATGGTGTTACTTACGATATTTCCTAATGGAGGCTATTTTTTAAAATGGAAGTCGATTTTTTTGTCCTAATGAACAATTCGTTCTTTTTTTCTTTCAATTAGGATCATTTTTTACCGAGTTACAGCGCCTTAATGTTTGTCATTTTCCAAATTCAATTTGTATGTGTGACACGTACAAACTTAATGCAAAATAAAAGTAACATACAGAATGCAAAAACTTGTGAAAGCACGATTATATCAATGAGAACAAAATGTAAAGTAAAAATTCGAACAATTTATGTATAACTTATAATATACAATATTAAATGAATTGAATGTAGTTGTAGGATGTAAATATATTAGGCGTAGAAATTAATTCTGTGGCTTTATATTCAATTATTTACAATTCTAGTTTAAGTAGAAATACTTACTTGTCATTTTGTTACATTATAATATTTATCTTCCAAGTTCTTGATTTTAAAGCTCCACGAATCCATCTCTAAAATGGATCTATACAAGTAGATAACCTGAAAGTCTCAACTTGATGGCCATTAGAATATATCTAGATATTCAAAGTTCTTTAACAAAAAATTCATTAACCAACAAATTTTGCTGATTGTTGTTTTTCTGACAGATTACAAGTGTAGAAGAATATTAATAACGCAAAATTTGGTGATCAATAAAATTTCTATACATGCATTGTATATGTATAATGTCCACCAGGTTGATACTTAGGTTATGTGTATAGATACATTGCAATAGAGATCAGGTTAGTGCACTAACCAAGTACTAGAGTTATAAATTATTTCAAAAAAGTAAAACAATTACGCCAAGTACATGAAAAAGAGGAGGACTCAAGGAGTTATCATAGAAAAATAGAAGATCCCCATAAAAATCTACAAGAAAGTAGAAAAAGATGTGAAATCGAAATGAGCTGCCAGTACATCAAACTCCTTTCCAATAAAGTGCAAAGGCGACACTGTGTAACACAATGTAGAATAAATAATTGAATATAGAGGCACAAAACTGATTTCTACACCTAATATATACAGGGTGCTTCGTTTGAAACAGAATGGTTAAACATTTCATGAGTACATACATATTGTATATTAGGTTGGTGCAAAAGGAATTGTGGTTTTCACATTGTTATTTATTCAAAATTTAGACGGTAAAGTTTGACAATGTGAAAACCGCAATTCCTTTTACACCAACCTGATAAGAATAAAATAATGGCTTGAATAGCGAGGTAAAGTCAAATTGAAGGTCTAACCACATACAGCATGCACATTACTAATTTTATATTTAGAATAATAATTCGTTTTATTTATAATACTGTAAAACTAAAACTCTGTAATTAGAGAGGAAAAGTGCAAATTATTTTGTCCATATGATTAGCTATAATCCTACTTTAATACATGTTACTAAAAGTTGTACTAAAAGCATCGTTAGTTATTAAATAATTCTTAAAAAAGTTTCGCTATACATGGATCAAATTGTTAATGTTTAAATACCTATAACATGCATATTTTGTAGATTAAAAGGTGTCTAAATGTCTGTTTAACCAGTCAGCTGTGTTTGACGAGTATACACGTCGTGGTGAGTGTAGTCGTCATGCGTAAAAAATAGTGATCATTGTCCATTTGAACTGTAATTTCAGTGAAAACTAAAACATAGTTTCAAATTTCAAGATATTTTGAATATTTTCAGACCAGGCCCGAATAAAACGAACAAATAAAAAATATGAATAATTTGAGATGAACTCATGCGTCCCTATATGCACTAGTTGAAACAGCTTATTATTTCGCATAACGAATTTATTTATGTGCGATGATAACGTTTTTTTAGATAATAAAGGCAAGAATCAAAAAGCAGTCAGTCTAGCACTAAAACCTGAAAGTGATTCACAGTGATTCATGATAGGGTTCCTTCAAGGATTTTTCGCCACGGGACAAATGCGTGACGCTGACCCATTGATGGCTGCTGGTCCGAATTCACCTAGCTATCGAGTGGTCTAAGTGGCAATTGTTTAATGTTAGAACCATATGTTGACATTAGACAAATGGCCCGTTTCCGTGCTCCCTAAAGAACAGTTATTTTGTTACTAACTCTTTAATATGTATGTTTATATGTTTACGTAATATACGTTTATATGTTTATGTAATATATGTTTACGTTAAGCCAACAAGTAAATATTAGTAATAAAATTGTTAATTTTATAAAATAAAACCATCTTTTTGATCTAATATTTTAACAGCGACAAAAGGGGGCACCATAGCTAACTAGTTAATCAGACTGTGGATTTTATGCGTCTATGATATGAACTGATATAACATAAGTGATAGATAATATAGATAATAAATATATAATAAACATAATCAAAAAGAATATGCATAACAATATTATTATAATAATTGTAGAATATACTGAACATACATTATGTATATTATATTTATGTTCTCTATATTATTGCAAGTTATAAATGCATAAAATCCGCAGTCTATTAATAACATATTTTAAAAATATTAAAGTATCGAAAAACAAAGTGCAAAATTTCATTATTGAATTGTGGATAAATCAATTCTTTTTTTAATATCGTAAGAATATATACACAAAAGGAAATTGTGACATTCAAAACATTCCAGAAACAATAAGTGTTTGTGTAGTATTACTATATTACAAAGAAAGATAGATAATTTTCTAGACTTTAAGAAATATGCACATACAGCTACATAAAAGATATAACTTGGCCTCGTTACATAATTTACCAATTGAATTACTAATATTACAAATCTTACACGTAACATACAGGCAGGTTCATGAATATTCGTCGTTTGCATAGTTTTTGCATTGTTAACTGGAGTGGGCCATCAGTGTGCTTCCTCTTGACTGTGTGGAATGAATATTCGTACCCTCTATGTCTACTGAAGATATTTTTGCCTAAATTAAATGATAGGTTTGATGTTTCCAAATTGTATAGTTTCTCATCATAAATATCTGTACAGATATATGTGCAAAGTTTATCCTCTATGTCTATTAAAGATATGTGTCTAAATTAAATGGAATAGGTTTGATGTTTTCAAATCAATTCTTATAAGTATATGTATATGCATATTTATCCATATATTTTTAATTTCTCTATTTTTGAACGTATGTGTGATATCAGTAATCTTTCAGAACAATAATTTTATCAACTCAATGTCAAACATAAAGATACGTGGAAGTTATTATTGTGTAATTTACATTAATACGTCGTTCTGTATATCGTTTGTTTACATGTTTATCTTTTAAGGTCAAATACTCGAGAATGCTGTTGGCATGTTCATCTCATATCAACACGTAATAAAGATAAGAATGTTTTGTTCCTTGTTGATGTTCGCAGTCAGGAAATACTAGAGGAAAAAGCAAAGTGCGCTAATTCATAAATGTTTAACCATCGAATGCAATAATTGGCAACAGTTTATTTCAAACTTGTTCTTCATAATGCATGTAAACATGGATAGGGACCGTGGGAAAGTGAATTGCGAATTCGGCCATCTATCAATGCGATATTAACCTTTATGAACTCGTGTGTCGGTCTCACGCCCGACGAAAACAATATTCGTTGATATTTCATAAATTACGTATTAGCATACATAACAGACATGGCATGCACGCACACATACCTCTATGGCTAATATCTTTAAAACAGCGATCGAAGAATTCATTTGTTTCTAGTTTTACGTAGAAATTCGAAATTTTTGTTCTTTATTTAAAATAAAATCTACTCAATTCTGACATCTCCTAAGTTAGAAATCCTTTAAGAAGAGATTCTACTGTTTTTTAATTAATATTTTCGACGTTAGTATTGAATAAAAAAAAAAAATGTTAAATTTTGTTTCCGTGGGATATATGAAATATTCTAGTTAGGAATAGCGAATTATTCACGTTGGTAACTCTGTGATTTACTCAAAGGGATATTCTAGATAGAGTTAAAAATTTGCCATTGCTTTGGATCTTTTCATTTTAGATCTGCGATATCTGAACGCAATAAATTCAATAAAGCGCCCCTTGGGTGCACTGATTTGTCTAGGAGCTCGCGATGCTGTTAAGACGGCCCTGGATAGAGTGGGAGAGCCAAGCCTCCGATCTATTTGTCTTTGTCTACCAGCGCATGCGTACAACCGTTTGATTCCACACACGCTTTCGAAATATCTCTTTATTCGATTTCATTCATGTAGCTTTCAACTGTTTCTGTTTATTTATATTATTGTATACAGACATTTTTCATAATCAATCATTATGTCGTTTATGTCTTTTTAGTACCTTTTTAAAATTAAAGTCAAATTATTAAAATTGCTTTTGCTTAATTTTCATATATTACATTCGTACATTTTTCGTATATATATACATATTTAGCATATGTTATTTACATATGATTAAATAACGATGAGTTTTGGAATGGGATATGTCTCTCTCGTTTACAATAGAACCTCCTGCAATAATCGAGGTAACTAATCCACCAATTAGTAGCTATACACAGTGTACACAGCGTGCAAATAACGAGGTTTTCATGCAATAATCGAAGCTCCACTATGTAGAATACTACGTCACTGAACATACTTACATTGCATTATCCAATTGTAACAGCTATTAATAATGATAACAGCTATTATAACACTGTACGTTAATCGAGAAAAGGTGATTATTCAAATGCCATTCAAGTACATTCGATAACAATAAATAATCTTGACCTAATTAATCGAAATCAAATGGTACGTATACATTGCAACAGACAAGACAGGCCTTTGCAAAGATAAAGTTCGTCGTTATCAGTAGGTTCAATGATCACGTTACAAAACCGCATGCACTACCATAATCGATGAAAATAAGTTATCTTGTAGGTCTCGTTTAATGTCTCGTGCTGAATAAAAGTAAGTGTTACGTGTAGAAATTAATTCTGTGCCTTTGTATTCAATCATTTATTATTTATTTTTTGCTTGTAGCTCTAATTTATGCATTTATTTATTTTTTGTGACTCTAGTTTATGTAGAAATATTCCTTCATCCTTTAGTTACATTGAATTTAATTTTAATTTTAAGTTTCATTTTTTTACATTGTCTACATGATAACATAAATCTGAACAATTTTTACGGTATCGTTATAAGTATCATATGTATTAGGTGTAAAAATTAATTGTGTATTAATTAATTAATTTTATCACGTTACAGTAACTCTTTCATTTTTGAAATTCTCGACCTGACAATTGTCAAAATAATTTTTAATTAATCTACTGTACACTTTTTAAAAATTTGTGTTCGTTTCGTTAGATTCATTTAAATGCTCTTGTTAAAGAAAACAGGTATATGTATATAGATAGATGATATGTATCTATGTGTAATGCAGTTGAATTTGTTTTAATTACATTTGCTTAAGGAAACTTAAGGTAACTTTTATGTCTCCTATATTCAAATTGCAAGGTTTGAAAACAAGAATTTTTTTTATTACATTGCATGTCTCTTTTAAATAAAAATTGCCATCTTTCCGTGAAATATATACAATTTCTGTTTTAAATAATAATTGCATCTAGTTGATAATTTTCATCTTTGAAATCAATACATATTGTTACGCCAGGAGGTTGAAACACGAGAATTCATGTTAAACTATATATACTATATAAACTATATATATTTCAGTTGTAAATAATAATTACATTTACTAAACTGTTTTTACTAAAATAAATTCTTTGGAAATTTTATAATTCATATAATTTTTAATATATATCCAACAAAACGTATTTTAGGTGTTAACTTATGTAACACTTAATGTTAGGTCTAAAATAAAAGTGTTGAGAATTAATTAAAAAATTATGCATTTCTTATTTACCATAAATTTGATAATTATTATTAATTGTTAAAAGAAATCATTTCACATTCGACATAAATATCTTCGATAAGTATCTAATAATGAAAGTAAATAGAACAAAAATGTTTACCATTGATTCAAAAATCATGTATTCCTCACCCAGCATAAATTCGAAAAACCATTATGAATTTTATTGTAGCATATCTATTCTCGCAAATTTGCATTACACATTAAAGTCCCTATATAAATAACTGCGTGATAATAATATTACCAAAAAAATTTGTTAAACTTCAACACAAAAATAATATATAAACCATACTATTATAATACATATATCTATAATGTGTTAAATTTATTTCAAGCTTTAAAAATTAAATGCAATGAAAAACATAAATAAAAGAACATTGTCTAAACTTTGAGAATATTTTACAAGCGTTACTTTATTATTTACTTACTTTAAATTATGTTTTTAAAATGACGTTAACGTCAATAAGCATAATCCATCAACACAGTAAACAATATTAACATAACATCAAAATAGAAACTATGAAGTCCTGAAAGTTACACAATGGCAACGTATTTTACGACGTTCCATATGGCATAACAAAAACATGTGCGAACGAGGTTCGAAATGCGTCTTCAATATATAATGTTTATCAAACATACAAAATCCGCTTTCAAACAATCACATATTTATGTTTACAATTAGCTGTGCCTCGGGGTTCCACTCGCGTGGAATACTATTTATTTCATGTCATTCGCGTTGTTTCACGTTCGACTGACTGTTCAACCGCGTGTTCCTTTGTGTATCAGTAGGTGACTGTCTCTTGTTTTCCGTAACTCAGATGTTTCTCTTGTTTCAATCGATATTTCTCATTGCGAGTATAACGATGTCACAACTTTATTTATAAATTTTGAGATTTCAAATTGAAAACGTATTTTTATCCAAATAAAACATAGCCTATGTTACTCAGGGATAGTGTGGCTTTCTATTACTGAAAATTTGTTTAAAATCGGTTTAGTAGTTCCAGAGATTAGCCCGTTTAAACAGGCAGACAGACAAAAATTTTGCAAAGCGTGATTGGGTTTTAGCAAGGTGCGAAAAACCATATAAGAGCTTAAAAAAAAACATTATTTCGAAATCAGAGACAGACACTTCACTTCCATTTTATTTATATAGATTTGTGGAAAACCACTTGACTATAAAAAATGTGTTTTGTCTGTAAAATTATTTCAACACCTATCCTTATGTCATAATTTACCCACACAATTAATATTATTGCATGCTAAGAAGTATTTCCAATTTTCATTTATAATTCTATTTAATTTCTCGCAAAAAAATATTCAACGTATTATTTTCATTTAACTCCTTCCTTCAACGTCACATTAAAAACATTCAAAAATTAGACGTAGTAATTGAAATTAAACTTCGATATTCCATAAGTTTATATAGTAAAAACTTTTACTTTAGAGTAAAAACTACTTTCATCTGAAAGAACAATAAATTCACGCTGTACTGCTTATTTCGTATAAATAAAATGGATGTCAAAGGTTATTAGCCTTACGCTGAAACCTGCATGCTGATTGGTCGGGACGAAGGGTGTGTATGGTCGTGCCTCCCATCTTGGATTTTTACGTGTAAGTAGGCCAAAATAATCTATGTTAGCTATTAATAGAATACCATCTCCTCGTGTATTAGTCATACCAAACCATAAACATTGGACAACAATCGAATATATTACCTTGCTCGATAGGAACTCCTGGAAACGCGAGTAAATTTCTCGTTGAAAAAATTTCACAGGCTCTTAATCGTAACACACCTTCAGTCGCACTGAGTCGCACTGCCGCCGATGCGACCAGTTAGTGTTACACAGTTGTTACCAGACTCGGCTCTCACTCGCGCATGCGCATCGAAAGAAAGCTGAGCGCGCAGTGCTGTAGCTATAGGAAACAATGTATGATCCAGTGATGGACATTCGTGGAATTTTTCCTTCGAAAATTAATTTCTGCGCATGCGTAAGGGGCCTGTGCAATTTTCCCGCGTTTTTAACGGACAAATTAAGTACAAGAGTGTTAGTGTTCGTGAGTGTAATATTAGGGAAAATTAAAAAGAAAATGGATAATGGATAATGGACATTATATTTTGTTCCTTACTGGGATCCAATGGTACCCTAAATTCTAAGTAAGTGTATATAGCAGTGAGGACTGCAACGGTCGCTCCAATGCGCATGATCAGGAAAAATCCCACGAATGTCCATCACTGGTATGATCCCATAGCTACGGTTGGCGCCAAAACCAGGAAACCCATTCTTTTAGTTATAAAAAATGTGTTTTGTCTGTAAAATTATTTCAACGCCTATCCTTATGTCATAATTTATCCACACAATTAATATTATTGCATGCTAAGAAGTATTTCCAATTTTCATTTCTAATTCTATTTTTCTTTGGGGCGACTAAAGGCGTCAGTTTTATGGTCGTATTAGATACTTCACTGACGCTAAAACCAGTGCACATATGCGAATAGGAGCCGAATCTGGCATCACTTTAGTGCTTGCTCCATGGAGGAAGCCATAACAATATAGATATGTTGGCTCTGGCAGATTCTTTGAATAGGGCAGATTGCAGCGAAATAAAAGAACCTATTTCTCTTACAAGAAGTCCATAAGATGCCAGTGAATTACGTATAACCATAATTTTTAATTTTGGTGTCGATAATTGGAAGGATATCCTTATGTCAGGATTAGGGTGGTTTATCCTATAATGCTACTGAATTCTACTTATATTATTATAATATTATATAAGTATAGCTCAGTGGTATAATATTATACGAAAAACAGAATTCTATGTATGCGTAGAAACATTTTTAGTATATAACGTATTTATAAAATAGACTGCTACGCTTGGTAAAGAAACGTTTATAATATTGCATTTATATTTGTTATTTGCATTTGTCATTCTTATTAATAATAACATAAAAATACAATAATTTAGACATTTGAATATGCAAGTTTTATATTTTTTATCGAAGAATACACACATACAAACAAATCCTACATTTTACATCTTTAAGGTAACCATGCGCATCAGACACTAGATGGTGCCATTGTCCAGTGTGACGATTCCATAAACAATGAAATATAGAAGAGTCAATGTGTGGTCGAAACACGGACATAGGAACAGTCCTATTGCTGTGGGTCGAAATAAGACCTCGCACTATGATAAAACAAATAAAGATAAACTTTGCTTTATTTACAGTGCGTTATTGTATTAGCATAATGTATAGACTAACTAACAATAGTCTTATATGGAATCTTAACTTTCTTATATCATTCGTTGCTCCATAGTTTTAATGCCGTTTACAAAGAAATATAGAAGAAAGCAGCGATATCTTCGAAAAAAAAAAGAGTAACCAGAATTGAATTTTTGGCGCCAGTGATCTAATTCGCGCATGCGCAATGATAGCGTCGGTAAAGTACCTACTACGACCATGAAACTGGCGCCTTAGTCGCCCCAAAAAATGAGTGATTTAGCAGCAGTGATGGGCAAAACCCTAAGCTTCGAATAAATCTGAAGTTTGTTGATATGTTTGTCTCGTTTCCTCTTTTGAATATTTTTTTCAAGGTATATTCAACGAATATTTTTATAAATTAGCAGAGACTAGACAGAATCACTCTGCTGAATGCACCCAATGATATAAAAGAATCGGGATCATGCACGGTTTCTTATAGCTACGGTCCTGTGCGCTCGGCTTCTGCGCATGCGCGAGTTGGACAGTAAACTCTCCCACTTTGCGCATGCTCCGTACCGTGTAATTCGAAAAACTATTTGCCACAGAGTAATACGATATCGGATTAAAACTGAAAAGAGACTTGCATCTTTGATTATTAAACGATATCGATGAATTAAATATGTAAATAATTTAATGAAATGTATTCTAAAAATATATATAACGAGTTTAAATATAATGAAATACCCTTAACACCTGTGAAATGTATGGATAATTCATTTTATTACTTACACTATTTTCTTTCCAATTTGAGCAGCCTGATCAATTAAATATTCATTATCAATTAATATTTCAGTAAATTACGCATCCATAAATAATTATAGGTGCTCTACCTATTACACAACAAAATGTAGAGTTGGCAACATTGATAAACACAATCTTATGACTTCCAGTGACCTCTTTGAAAAAAGACTATCTTCAACTGATCCTGACTGATGTTAAAACAACAAATACTTTCTAAATTAAAATTGTACGTGTGGTAAGACAGTTTCATTATACACAATACTTTCAGATTCCTCTGTTAATTGGTTTGGTTATAGTGATGTAGCAGCTGAAATTACAAAGAATTTAATACATACTAATTTTCAGATTTTGGTATCTTTAATCAAGCATTATCACTTGAACAAGTACTTTGATATCTGATTAAAATAATTATACCAAATTATGGATTTAATAAGATTTGGAATATTAACTGGTAAGTACAAGAAAATTTTAGCTGTTACCTTATAATTGCACTCGTCAGTTGGAATTGAACATTTTTGAATTACTTAATCTGTAATATCTTAATTCATTATTTATTTTTGGATAAAAAATATCATGACTATTGTTAGTTAGCGACAGCTGCTCCGCGAATAAATGCGAAGATGTAAGTGGGCCTGAAATAGAGAATTGTATCAACAACAACGAAACTGAAATTGGAAAGATTCTTAAAGGCACAGTGTATTGCAAAAATATAGTTCCCGATGATGAATGTTCAATAAAGGTAATTATTTGCTATAAGACTGCCCACTTACAAGCGTACATAACATTTTCCTGCTATCATTTTATAAGAGAATTAAAAAAGAGTTAAAATTTCATATGTATTTTTCGATCACAGGCAACTCTAGTATCTTGGTGCGACAACAAACAAGTAGATGTTATTCTTACAATTGGTGGTACAGGATTTTCCGAAAGGGATGTCACTCCTGAAGCGACGAAACAAGTAATTACCAAAGAAGCTCCTGGCTTGACTATCGCAATGTTAACTGCAAGTTTAAAAATTACTCCAATGGCTATGCTATCCAGGTGAATTCCATAAAAAATTCTATATCGTAATTTACATCCAAATTTGTTAGTAATGGTCCTTTAATAAATTTAATCAAGAACTGTATGTGGCATACGAGACGAAACTTTAATAATCAATTTACCTGGATCGCCGAAAGGAGCAAGGGAATGTTTAAATGTCATCGCATCTGCTATACCACATGCAGTCGACTTAATTAGAGACAATAAAAAGAAAGTAAAAGACACGCATGAAAATGTACAAAATAACACCAATGCTTGTTTACACAAATGTCAGCAGAGAACTTCGGTAAGGATATATTTCATATTAATTATATACATTTTTATACTGGAAATGTGGATAAACAAAATTTTGGTAGATGTGTTCAGGAAATGTAGTCGATCGTTGTAGAGAATCACCATATCCAATGATCTCTATGAAAGAAGCCTTACGAATGGTACACGATTGCGTAGAAGCATCAAGACCCAAATCAGAAGTAGCTGTGGAAAAAGCTTATGGTAAAATATTGGACTGTGATTTGTATTCCAAGATTGATTTACCACCATTCAGAGCATCTATTAAAGATGGTTATGCAGTCTTAGCGAGCGATGGGAAAGGCAGGAGGAAAGTTTTGAGTGGAATAAAAGCTGGAGACACTGTGAGCAATATTATTACATTTATGACACTTAAAGTTGCAAATATTGTAAAATTGTTGTCTTTATAGGCCAATACAATTAAACTTCTGTGTGGCACATGTGTAAGAGTCAATACTGGTGCTCCAATTCCAGATGGTAAGTTTATATACTTAAGAGAGTGTGATTGGTATTCAATAGAAGAATTTTTAACTATGTTATTCTTATATCGCAGATGCCACAGCAGTTATACAAGTTGAAGACACCAAATTATTAAAAGGAACTTTGGATAACACGGAGGAGGAAGAAATTGAAATTATGACAGAAATAAGAGAAGGACAAGACATTAGGTACTTATATTATAGTGTTTAAGAGAAAAGAGAGCATAATGATTTTATTTTTTTATTTCTTTTAAGACCTATTGGCTGCGATATTAAAAAGGGAGAATTAATTTTAAAGGCAGGAATAAAACTGGGAGCAGTAGAATTAGGTCTTCTCTCTGCGTGTGGATATACAGAAGTATCTGTTATCGATCTTCCAAAAGTTGGTGTTTTATCTACGGGAGATGAATTGCAGTGTCCTGGAACACGCCTAATGCCCGGACACGTGTACGATAGCAACAAAATTACTTTGTTATCGATATTAAAAGAGAATGGTTTCGATCCTGTGGACATGGGTATCGCACAAGATGAGTAAGTTTATCTAAGTGTACGTTGAGTAAGTTATTAAGTGTATGTATATTAGAGTGGTTCTTATTTTCAAACAATTCATGTATTTTCCATTTAAACTTTTCAAAGATTTGGGGCATGTATTAATATTAAAATTAAAAGCTCAAATTTTGCAGGAATATTTTCTTATGTATTTGCAAGGTATTTAGGGGGAGCGTAACATAGATTCCAGAAATCATTGAAATAAGGACCACCCTAATGGATATATAAATGTAAAAGCTACAATCATTAAGTATTTAAATTTGTACATTAAATAGAGAGGCTGTGATGATAAACATGATCGAAAATAGTTTAAAACAAGTCGATGTGCTTATAACGTCAGGCTCTGTCTCTATGGGTGACAGAGACATGTTGAAGCCTATTCTGCAACACCATTTTAATGCTACGATACATTTTGGTAATTGTAAAAATTGTACAACTAAAGTTATAGTAACTATATAGGGAAAGTTAATTAGAAATATATGTTTAGGACGAGTAAACATGAAACCTGGGAAACCAACTACTCTCGCAACGTGTTTATATCAAGGCATGAAAAAATATTTCTTGTGCTTACCAGGCAATCCAGTTTCTGCGACTGTCACTATGCATTTATTTGCGTTACCTTTATTGAAGATGCTGTGCGAGGATTATTCGACACCTATAATCGTGAAGGCCAAAGTACGTGATACTTAAAACCATTAAAGTGTTGAATATACAGTTTTAAGTTGTACAATATCAAATTTTAAGTTGTATTTCAATGGCGTCTTATTTCTCTTAATTTTAGTTGACGACGTCTTACAATTTGGATCCACGTCCAGAATATGCAAGAGCAATCTTAAAATGGAACGATGAGGATGTTTTACCACTGGCTTATAGCACTGGAAATCAAATTAGTAGTAAATTACTCAGCTGCAAAAATGCAAATGCATTGCTGATGTTACCTGGTCGTACTAAAGAAAGATCTGAATTACACGAAGGAGATGTAGTGCAAGCGATGTTATTGAGATCAACAAATTGTGCATGATTAAGCGAAACGGGTGCAAATGAAAAGAAATATTGATACAGTAACGTTCTATATTGAATTGTTTTTTGGTTACTTTCTATTCAAGTCACATGAATATAATAAAAACGCTTTACATGGATCTACCATCTTCACACGTTTACCATTCCTGTAACAGGATATTTACTATAATATGCAATGATATGATAAGATTGTCTAATGGTTTATAATATATATTTTTATACACATTATAATTAATGAGAAATTTAAATAAATTGTGGTAAATAAATGGTGTTTGAAATAATATGATTTTGTTATGATTAAATACTGATTGATACGATTAAGTAAAAATTCTTTATTGTTGTTGATTTGTTTATTCATTTCTATAATGTGTATTATGGCAGTTTCGCGTTTGATTTTATCATCGTAAATCCTTTTTCGTCATTGAATCTCAATTTGAAAAGGAAATGCGTTGTAAATATTAATTTTTTGTATAATGAATTAGACACTGGCCTACAGTCTCTTTATCGACAGTTACAAATGAATACATTTGTAAATAGAACTTACAACTAAATTTATTAAAAACTAAACATATATATTATGTGTAAGTCAAGGGGGTCTGTATGATGTTTATTCTGACTAAAGATGTTGCAAGATTATAGTGATTTGCTCGTGCTCTGTTTATCCAGACTATCATGCTTCTTATAATCTCTCGATCGTAGAACAATGGTTTTTTGGTTTGTCTATAGAAGATTTGTCTGAAGTAGGATCCATATGAGCCAGTAGTTGTTCCTACCAGTCATTTTCTGATTTTTTATGGCCATTTTACTTTAAGGTATTGAATTATATCTATTATAAATTTTAATCGTGTGTACGTTGAATGAGCTGCATTTTTGGCTGCTTGATCTGTAGATTCGTTTCCTTTGATTCCTCTGTGAGAAGGTATTGGAAGGTATCAACATTATGAGAATCAAAAATCTTGATTTGTCTGGTGGATAGGGAAGTAATTCATCTTAAAAGTGAAGTAAAACAAAGACTGATAAATAATCTAAAGTATTATGATACAAAGTGTTATATAGTTTTTTTCTTTTTCCTTTTTTTTTTCATATCTATTATAGTTGTTAAAACGAATAATTTTCCTAATGCTTAAAGACATTTATATATAAAATGTGATAATAAAATTACAAATATAAGTATGCGAGTAGATATAAGTACTGTTGTAATAGTCAAAAGATAATACGGTGTATGCATAGTACCATATATAATTTTTATATCAGTTTATATAATGTTTGTTAAAATTAACATATAGATACATAGATAAAATAGGATACCAAAAAGGATAGACATATATTTAAGATACATATTGTAAAAATTGTAAAGAAAGACAGTGCAAATTAGAAAACTGTACCCATGCACTTAAAATAAACTATTGAATCAAAAAAAGGGAAGTAATTCCATCTAGCGGATACGTCGGTGAGAAGCGAAGAGAAAATCTGTTATTTGGCAAGTGGTGGGGGAGCGGCGCGAGGAAGAAAATGGCCGACAAGGCAACGGTAAAAGGGCAGGGACGTCGTGCGAGATACGTGTTTTGGGAGAACGAAATGCGAAATCCGTGGTAGGCTCGACTCGCCGAAACAGTAATCGTTGACAAGAGGACCGGGTCGTCGCTGTTCTTGGTGATGTGCTCGAATGAAAAATCGGCAGACTAGTCAGCTGTATTAGTGTATTAATTTAACGTTTAAAAAAGCGTTCGCGGGCCGTGTGTAGGAACAAAAGGGCTCGCTAGAGGTAAACATAAATTATGCATCGCTTTGGATTTCCTCCTTATCGCTTTATCCTGTCGCCGCCTCGAGCGTGTTAATTATCTTGGCGAGAATATCGGGCGAGCGGGTTTAGGAATCGAGTACGAGCCTGGCAGAATTTCGTACGTGACAAATTCATCGATCAGTAGAGACACGAAGTTTATGTTAGCCACTTGTGGCCATCTACGGATACATTTAAAAAGTATCCTGGTGTCCTTGTCCTTTTAATTTCTCCAAGTGTGACCGTAAACTCTGTGCCTTTTGTGGAAAAATTGGTTTTCTAGAAATATTGTGCTGTTTTCTAAGGGCTTTTAAAAAAACGAGTTTCTCTGATATATGCTAAACGATGGAGGCAGTGAGATTTAAAGGGATCGATTTGTCAACAAGTCGATGAAAGTGCGCGCACCCAACACTCTCGATCAAAATTATTTTTCATTTAATATCTATTGGAGATACTCCTATTCGCACATGGTGATTTATTGAAAAGGAGATTTTAAGAAATTCTTCTATTTGCTTGTATTTCACTTGTATGAGTGCTCGTGAATACGTTGCTTTTCAAATAACATGAAAATGTATCGATGTCAGCTTGCAAAACCTACATATTTTCTTATGAAAGAAGGGAATGAATTACGAATTACTTTCTTTTTAGAATAGTGTCTAATATTTGAAACAGGGATTTTTATTAATGCAATGGAAATGTATCGAGAAAGTACTCCGTTTTGTATCTATGTTTCCCTTGTTAGTTTTGGATAATATCTACTTGGTAATGTTAGATTCGCTTGTATTATTAAAGGCACAGTCAGTTTCAGGAGAAGTTATGATAATTCAATACTAGACTGCAGATGTTTATGCAAATTCATATTTTTAACTATTCATATAAAGAAATGAGAAAGTATATTTTATCTTCTAAACCCAATAGGATGTATGTTATTGTTGATATTTCATATATTCTTGAATTATGGCAGTAGTTTTGACCAGTTGCTCTGTTTTTATCATCACCCTAGATATTTTCTCAAGAAAAAGGAGAATAAAAGCTTCATGCACACCTTTATAATTCTCTTATGAGAGTTCACCTTAAGCTAAAATTTAAAAAAAAACCTACAAACTGCTCTCTTGCTAAAGGAATATTTAACATTCAAAGCAATGTTTTGTATTAATGTGATGAAAATATCTCAAGAAAGCAATCCTTTTCATATCTATATTTTCTATGTTACTTTCCTGTAATATCTATTTAATAATATTCCATTGTATTATTTGCAGGTACAGTCAATTTCACGAAAAGTAACGATAACTTGTTACTCGTTATAATGGCAGTGAGGTAGTTTTGATCGTTTGCTCAGGGCTTCTGTGAACTTTGAGCATATTTTTGTGGGATTGAAAATGTAAAGGAAACAATAGTAATGAAGCCACAGAAAAAGGCGATGGTTGCCCGGAAGGCAACCAAAATACCAACAATTGCGAAAAAACGTCGTTCGTTCTTAGAGAAAGTTATTACAGACGCGAAGAAGGAAAAGAAACCCAAGAAGCTAGAGATGTTGGAAGATACAAAGAGGAAGATAGAAAACGATAAGAAAAGACCAGAAAAGTGCGAGGAAAGGAAAAAAATAGAGGAGAAGAAAAAGATTGAAGAGAAACGGAAAGAAAAATCTGAGAAGATGGATGAAAAGAAAAAATGTGAGAATGATGTGGAAGATCAAACTCGTCTCTCGAATATTGTAGAAGAGAACGATGTACATGAAGAGAAAATAGATATACTCTGTTCCATCGACAAGAAGAAATGCAAAGACGAGAAGAAGAAGGATGTGAAGTTGATCAAGCCAGACATCAAAGAGCACGTGAAGATTTCTGTGATAAAAGAGAAGAAAGCAGAATGTAAAAAGTTTCTCGAGAAAGGTACAATAAATAGCAAAGGTTCCCTAACGCGAACCAAGAAGAATTCTAAAACGACATCGATACAGAAGAAAGGTATCTCTAGGAAGACCGTCTTAGCGAAAAAGTCACATTTATCGGTAGTGAAGAATTTGGTGGAGAAGAATGTCAAGCAAAACAAGTTGATAAAAGACGAGGAAGCACCGATAAGCGACGAGGACGAAGCAATGAAGAAGGCGAAGAAGAAGAATATTAATATTTCTAAAAGTAAAGTCATGCAGGAGAAGAAACCAAAGTTAAGAAAGCATATGAAAGCTAAGTTGCCTTCGAAGAATAGTAAAATAAGTACATTAAAGAAGGATGATAAAATTAAAACATTGGTAGAGAAGGTTATACCTAAGAAGAAAGTTGATTCAAAGGAAATGGAAAAGTCATCAAACGAACTGAAGAAGATTACGAGTAAGGATGAATTGAATTTGGAAGCTGAAGCAAATAATGTAAAAAGTGAGGTAGAGGAAGATAAAGATATTGATAAAAGTAATAAAGAAGAATTATCACAAACAAAATCCCAGGACATTAAAAAGTCTGTCAAAAGTAGTTCAAAGATTGGCAAAAGAATAATAAAGAAGAAGACTGTAAAAGTACAAATGGAGAGCACTAATCAAATACTTTCTTCCTCGGAAGAAACGTCTGCGGTTGAATCTGGTAAACAGATAAAAGCCTGCGAAGTCAGTCCAGACGACAGCGTTTCCTCTAAAAACGAAGAAGTTGATAGTGAAAATGTAGCAGAAGCAAATTTTAAGGATGAAGTTAACGACGATAACTCTGGTGACAATACTTTGTCATCTAATTCAGAAAATGAAAGTGATGATGAAACAAAAAAGAATAAACAGAAGGAAATTAAGAGAAAGGAGAGAGACTGTTCTCCATCTGACGAACGTGTTCGACGAATGAGGTTGTTTGGTTTCTGGAGTGGACCTAAAAGACACAGGGTTGCTTCTTTAAATGCATTGGCCAAGGTTCATTGCTTGTATGAGAACGAAACAGGTGGTGCGTACCTTGGAGGTTTCTGTAAACCGAAACCAGAGAAGGAGAAACAGAAGAAAGCTAAGGATGAGAAGGAAGAACATGGTAAAAAAGAAAAGGAGAAAAAGATTGAGACTAAAGGTGAAGAAAGTATCCCGAAAAGGAAACTCAGGAATGTGCCAGGGTTACGTGGGAAACATTGGGATATATTGGAGAGTTCTTCATCTTCTTCTTCTTCAGACGATGACTGTGAACGTGAGAAGAGTATGGAATATAACAAAAAGAAAATAATTAAACGAAGAAAGAAGAACGAAGAAGTGATGGACTTGAAAGACATGGTGGTTTGCAAAAGAATGGCGAGTCTCAACGCTACAGCGATTCTAGCTGCTTCCTACTCGGATGAAAAGAATCGCTGCAGCAGCAGTTCTGATTCCTCCAGCGAATCAGAAGTGGAGATCATTAAGAAGCGAAAACAAATTGATTCAGATATCGAGAAACGTAAAACGAGGCAAAACTCGGAGCAGGATGATGTCTTGACACCATCCAACAAGCTTGTTATCGTGAATCAGGATACAGATGTTACTATCACTGGTACTACAATCAGTTGTATTACTTGTAGACGAATGTTTTCGTGTGTTTGTTATTGTTTAAATTGGGAATTTTGTTTTAAGGTGTTTATGTTAATCAAACTCGATCCACTCACCATGAAGGGTTCTGTAGCATTGCTGGCATGCAGTACAGAATAAGTTCGACCAGTCATACTCAAACTGCAGCTACAGCTGTTGCTACTGAGCTCCATGATCAGGTCAGTATTTATCAATTTAATAGAATTGTTTGATAAATTGTATCAATCTAATTTATTGAATCTAATAGAATTGCTTAATAGATTGTATCAATCTAATTTATAGAATCTAATAGAATTATCTAGTAGATTATATCAATTTAATTTATAGAATTCTCATTTGAAAATATTCATAGAGTCAAAAAATGTATATTTTTCTGTAACAGCAAAAGTTGGAGCAACCCTGCAAGTCTTACACACCATTAGGCGCGCTATCCTCGATGCAACCACCTGGCAGCCAAGGTAATCATCCAAACATGTCGCCTCGAAGGCATTCTGCGTTCTCAGCTCCACATCAACATGGTAAGTTAAATACAATGCAATATACAACGTTTAGACAACATTGTAATAGAAACGAGTTGTTTGGGTTCTGAAATATGTACAAAGAAAAATTAGTTTTAATAAGCGAATGTATCCCTTAAAGTATATTCATATGAGAAAATTTAATCAGCGTATCAAGGTGTTTGTTAGAATTTTACAAGGGTATGTATATACATTTCGAAAATATACTATTTGAGAAGTTGCTAAATAAAACAAGAGTACTTATGTTTTCTTAAATAGAAACTTTTATCCTTACACCAAGATTTTTTCTTTTTATATTACAGTCTTTATTCGATCTTCTTCAAACGCTATGCATCTAGTTTTTCCAATTCAACAAGCTTTGAGAGATAAATTTATATAAGAAAACAAGATAAGAATATAATATTCTAATATATCATTGTTACAATATTCATTTGTTTTATTCATATTACTTATATTCATATTGTTTATTTGTTCATGCAATATTCTATTGTTTGTTAGGGTATTATCAGCCGGCTGGACCACTGATACAACACCCACCAACCTTGCCACCTATCAAAGGGCCTCCACCAGAACCAACTCCGACACCTCCTCAAAATTCTGAAGGCTCGGATGATTTAGTTGCAACTTCTACAACCTCTGGAGGAACTAGCAGTACAGGTAAAAACAAATTATTAGTTTGCATTGCAATTAATTTTGGATTCGTTTAGATATATTAAATAGAATTCCTCTTTTGGAGAGGGCTCTTACTGGTTATTTTTCTTAAATTCTTGATGGTTATATACATTTCAAGATAAAACCATAATTCACGTGTATTATACTTAGAATTTTGGAATACAGTGCCTGTTTTTGTAGAAATTCATATTCGAAAGATTGTTTAATTTTGCAGATTGCTTAAGGGGGGAGGGTCAAGTAAACAACCGCTTTTTCTCGAATTATTTTTGAAGAGTGCGTAATATATATTTATTTACAACTAATTACTTGTTATTTTGTAGCATCTAAATAATCTATATAATTTTTTTTATGTAAAAATATTCATAAATGAATGAACAGTAGCTGTTTGAAGTTGGCTTCTCGAAAATGCGCCGTGCAACGCACAGATCACTCTAATTATTTGAAATAAAAAATCCACCAATTTTTCGTTAAATTATAGTAACACGCTTTGCATCAACCTAGATTAAAGAAAATAAAATTTTAAATTGAAAATTTCACGCCACGTTAAAAAAATCTTGTTATAAAAAAAATGATTAAAAACATTGTTTATTTCAATTTTTAAAAGAACCTTTAGGTTGATGCAAAGGAGGATAGTTTAAGGAATATTTTGTGCCAAGTTTCATAGCAATCGGCTGAGAAATCTCTAAGCTACATTGCACGGCACGCGAAATTTTGTGTTTTGAGAAAAATGCGTTTAAAGTTACCGGACTAAAAATAGTCCTTCGTGTACCGTTCGGAGTGCATCACTTTAATGACTCTGTAGGTACACTTAGACTTCGAAGTTTTAGCTGAAATGGTCGGAGCACATTCTCCAAATGGTAAACTAATTTTCTAAACAAAAAAAAAGGTCAAAATTTTGAATTTTACTTGACCCTCCCCCCTTAATTTTAAAAAATACAAAGCTTCTTTAAATTTCGTTTGAACAGCTTCTCTAAAGAGAGTAGCATTCTGTAGCATTTCTAAATAATCTAGAAAATAGAACGAACTTACGATATTACTGAGTAAAAATCTCCATGGCCTTGTATATCCTCGTGGTTGACTCTCTGTTGAATGCATGATTGTCAAATTGTCTCAACTGTTCCTTCAATTCGTTCATGCATTCGACTCATCTCTCGATCATTCAATCACTTTTTAACGAATCACATCACTGATTGGTGTGCACAAGACACTTCACGTTTTCTGGATGTTTGACGAAAATGGAACGAATCTCCAATCAACTTTATCATCATATGTCTCTACGGGACGCTAATCATTTCTTTTTTTACAATATAAAGACAAGTTTACTCATGTTATGGCCATAATTCGAACAAGACCGAGTTCAGTATTTTGCGTGTTTGGGTCTTATCATTGTGCATCTATGTAACTCTGGAGTAATTATTTATGATAACTGTTTCTTTGAATTTGAACCATATTCAATATACAAATAAATAATAGGTTTATTCATACAAAGTAGTTAGAAAATAATGTTGCAGATGTTTAATGAATCAACAAATGGATATTAATATTCGACAGGCTTCCCATCATGTTGGTTTAAAAGATTAATTGGATTGCCATTAAGTTAATGCTTATTGGCCTTAGTATGGGAATATGCGAAAGTGTAAAAGTGTGATTTTTAATAGGAAATTGTAAACTAGACCATAATGTAAGATCTCTGGCAACATTATACTTTTTTAGTTGCAATATATACAAGTAGTTAAAAACCTTTAATAAAGTTGATATTGTTTGAAACTTCCAAGTGTAAGTCCTAAACTGTACCAACTGTTAGAATTCAGTTGTATGAGCCTCCAATTAAGATCTTTAACTGTAGAAAAATATATAAAATATCTATAATAATGTACATGTTTTACCATGTAAAAGATAAGACATACTTTCATTTAAGTTTCAATTCTTTTTCTGTATCTGTAAAAATATCAATTTGCTTAAACATCTGCAGTCTAGTTATTAATATTCGTATATCTATAAATTGTATACTATGAATTCCATCTATTTTTTTCAGGAGGCGGATTTTATAGGGCATATTGTCCTCAATATTATGGTACACCGCCGCAATATCCAGATTTGTGTTATCCTCCAGCATACTCTCATCCACATGCTCACCCACCGCCTTACTATAAATATGCACCAACATATAGAAGGTAAGATAAATTCATCATTGTTCATAGTTGGTATTAACTGAGGCTTCTGAGTATAAACACTGTCCTTTGGACGTATCATTCTTATTTCAAACCTTGGCAAAGAGTTAAAACATTTGGTTGAAACAAGTAGTTTTGAACTTTTCAACATATCCCAATAGTTGTTGTTTTTATAATCACAATAATAACGAGGATCTTTATTTTTGATTAAATAGACTTAGAAAAGGTGTGCTTTCAGACAATGCTATTGACATTAAGAGTCTACAAGTAGTTTATCTTACTTGCTATTGTTGTTTTTATATATGTTTATATATCAATTATATCAGTTACGTAAGTTATGTATCAATTATATCACGTAAATCAATTATATATGTTCTTATGTATCAATTATGGGAAGTAGGAAGAGCCAAAGCGTTTATTTTTGCTAAAATTGACTTAGAAAAGGTATGCTTTCAGACAATATTATGGATACCAAGAGTCTAGCGGAGGTGGCGGTCCTGGTAGCGCCACCGCAGGTCCAGCAGTCGTCGACTATCAACCACCTCCGCCACCACCCGGTGAATATCCCTTGCCTCCCTATTACGGTGGATATCCTCCGCCACCACCACCACCCCCACCTCCACCTAATCCAGCATATTTGCATTCTCAAGGAAGACCTTTCGTAGATCGTAAGTATGGTAATTATTTACTGTTTAACCAATGCAATTGTTGCGCGACAACAGTTTTGCAATCGACCAATCGGTTTCGATATCTCCCCACAAACAAATTATTATTCTGGTGGTGATATCGAAGTTGATCTTGTATTAGATTGTTAACCGTCGATATCAGATTGTATGTAACATTGTTAAGGATATGAGACACGCTAATCTTTAGCGTTATGGCTGGAAGGAAAGCGATACACAATTTTGGAAAAAATAAATAATAGAAAGAAACACTTTATGAGTGGCTCTTGATAGTATTAACACGTTGGCTACGGAGCGATCGCGTCATTTCTTTCAATCAAACTTAGTATGGAAAAAATTAGGGTAACTTTTTCAATAATTAACGGTTTGGAAGGAATTTTGAGGAAACGGGTTAGTTACTTTTCCACGTCATAATTTACTCTTTTTAAACTCTTGAGGGATATTGGTACATGTGCGTACGTTTGTTTTTATGACAAAATTATATATTATACATCATAATTTACTCTTATTAGACACTTGAGGGACATTAACACACATGTCTACATTTGCTTTTATATCAAAATGACCATTACTTACGATCACAATGCTTTTGAGTATTAAAAAATATACTATAATAAAGTGAGACTGTATATTTGTAAAATAAATTTTTAAACAAAAATTGTTTTAGTTTGCATGTATTTGATTAGAGCAAATAAAGATCCATTTAAAATTCGTTCCTCAAGAGGTTAATATTGAATTATGAATGGTTCTCAATTGTTTAATTAGGAAATACAAAGGTATTCTATTCATAGTAAAATACTGTAAAGGTTAATATGTTTTCTTTGAACGGTATGCATGAAAAGAATTGTCAAAGTGTAGAAGATTGCAATATTGTCTTGCAACTCTTTTAAACAAAATTTAATCATCGAAATTGTACCTTATTACTCTAACTTACAGTATCAATGTCAACAATGACAAACTAGAACAATAAATTGAAACCATATATATATAACTATTCTAATTCAAGAAGCATGCATTATAGCATTTACGAAAGATCTATAATGTATCATAAATTTACTTTTCTACAAATACATACCTGAAAATCTCAATGGATATATGTCATCCGAAGCCAAAGTGTTAAAAACACGTATAAAAGCTTATTTTTTCTTGAGGAGGTCTCGAATAAGAAGAGGTATTTATGCGTAACCGAAGATATATTACAGTTATCTTGCCATCGGTCGAGTCCTATCGAGGGCATCACGCTAGGGATAGGCGTACGACTTTTTCTTGGTAAAATAGTATTTACAATGGTCCTTTTACCTTTTAAGGGTTGTTAAAGAGACGGAGAAATTTGTGAAAATAAATTCTGTGGAATATTTGTTGAATTAAGGAGTCACAACACTGTAAGGGTCCCAAGAAGGAGGGTATTTTTAAGTAATTCTTTACAAAGAAACTATGTGACTAAATTGTTTTCAAATTTATATTATGTTTTATGGAACATTTAACCCTTTCGACCTGGCTGTTTTCTATTTGAACTTTGTTCGTTTTTCTTTCAGAAATTAATTCTATTAAATTAGTTTATAATTATAGTTTATTAGACAATTTGTTGCAGCACAAATGATGTTCATTTTCTTAACATATATTCCTGTGATTTTCAATTGTAATCTGGTCAACAGCAACCAAATATATTCTGGTATTGGTATTGTGATACGAAAAGATACTCTTTGTACAGACCTGGTATCTTTCAAGAAATGCAAAAATATACTTTCTGACCTGGTATCTTTCAGAGAATTGTTAAGAGATGTCAAACCAATTTGTATGAAACTGTTACACTGTTGTGACCCCTTGAGAAAACGTTCTGTTTGTTCGTAGAATGGCGAATTACATATAAAATAGGACATTGGTAAATATTGAGATGCTTTCTGTTAGATGCAGCCTTCCAGGGTTGCCCATGCCCGATGCAATCTTGTCCAAAAAACGTGGATACTGGGCCCCTTATTGGTAATGGTAAGGGAGCGCCAGTGGTATCGGGGCCCGGTCTGTCATTGCCGCCCAGTGCTTTGGTAGGTCCGCCCTCGCCGGCGAGGGGGCTAGCCGGGCTAGCGCCGCCTCACGGTGCCAATGCCTGGGATACGGATCGCGTCCAACTTAACACTCATCGCAACCTGAATCAGAACCAACCCTCGGTCCCTCCGTCTCATAATCTAGTCGGTGGACATAACCGCCCTCAAAATTCGGATTGCAAGGATAAGGTTTGCATTACATTCTTCAACGCTTATAACATCAAATTCCGTTATCTTATCAATTTTATCTTTTGCCCTGGGCACCTCTCATTGTTTCTTAATCGCTACCTCGTTACACCTGATATTGTTGTGTTTCCTGTATCGCTATGACAACATAGAAGTTACTTATTGTAATTAATGTTGAGCAATAAACTGATTCTAATTGTACGTCTTGCAACATTTCACGTAAATATCTATGAATTTATAACTACTCGAACATGGTTGATATTAGCTATCACTTCTAGGTGTAACCAGTGCACTTTGAATTAGATACTCCAACGATTTGTCAGTATTGATGTTAACTTCTTCAGGGATTAATACACCCTACCTAACCCAGACCTAAACCTGAGTTTTACCAATTGTTCTTACTTAAACAGACCTCACCTAGCTCTAAACCTGTATCGTAACAATTGTTCTTATTCAAGCAGAGCCATGTCTAAGTATTTTGGTATTTACAGACCTAATTCAGGCCTAAACCTGATTTATAAGAATTGTTCTCACTCAAATAGACCTAATCCAGCCTAGACCTGAATTTGAACAAATGTTATTACTCAAATAGACCTAGCCCAGACCTAAACCCGAATCTTAACAATTGTTCCTACTCAAACAGATCCATGCCTAAGTATTTTGACCTCCATTATATCTACCCAAGCTACCGATTACTGTATCTCATTCAAAGGACACCGCGTACACCCACTGAAGTCAGCATCAACATCAACCATGAAGAAGTGAAGTATCTTGAATGCCTGAGTTATCTCACAAATCTATCTAATCGCATGCAACAATTGTCAGAATAAATACCACCGTCAGTACATATAAACACCTGTAACACGCTCTTACGAGAATTTGACGAGTCGATGATCTTTCTAGGACGAAAAAGATTCTGCGGAAGATAAGTTAGGAAAGTGTGGGTGTCAGAAACGTGCCTGCTCGTCGACCTGTGAAGTTAAAATGGAAACACTCTCGCCCACCGAAAAGCTAGCTGTGGCGACGTGTCCAGGCAACAAGTTTCACAGCTTTAAGCTGGAGAATAATAACGTGAAGTGCGAATCCTGTAGTGTGGAAATGCGCGACAACTTGTCCTGTGTTGCTAATTGTAATGTTAAGTGTGAATCGGATTACAAGTGTGACATAATGAAATGTGAACAATGTATGAAAGAGGACCAGATGAGCATTCTAGAAATTGACAAGGACTCTGGTATATTGCTCGATGACAAACTAGATGCGGACCCTGACGTTAAGGAAGAATTAAACGACGTGGTCGTGATCGATAACGAGAATTGGAAGAAGCCAGATTACGAGCCGACTGTCCAGGAAACCATCGAGGAGACCACAGATAAAGAAAGCGTACAAAGAGCAGAAGAGGACTACCCTAAATGTCAGAAAGTATCTAAAAGGAAGTTGTCCTTGGACAGTTTGTCAGACAGTAGGAAGAAACGCAAAGTAAGTAAGAGGACTCTTTCCGTTGGTTCTTCGCAAGATTTGAATAACATTGATTGTTCGACGAAGCTTACCATACCAATTTTATCTCTCATTAAAAAAATCGATGGTAACAACGATTCCTGTGTTTCTAAGAAAAAGCAACCTAGGAAAGAGGGTCAGAACCAGAAACGTAAGGTAGAGAACTCGAGTTGCTGCGAGAATCCGATGAAAAAGCCCAAGACTTCCAAGCAGAGCACGAGTAATAGTATTCCGAGTTGCTTCAAGCACGCAGCCAGCGATACCTCCATCATGGAGACTATCGATAATGTCATACAGCAGAGCTTGCAGATGACACAGAAGAAAGATCGTAAGAATAAAGGGAATGATAAGTCGGAGAAGGCGAAGAAGGAAGCGAATTTGTTGTCAGCTGTGAGAAAGATAACTAAGAAGGTTGATTTGACAACGGAGAAGCTGTTGAAGGCGACTGGTAAGAGTGCCCAGTCTAAAAGTAAAGTAGACTCGCGAAAGTTGAAGGCAAATGAGAAAAATAGATCTAAAGGGAAAGGGAAATCCAAGGGCCTGGAGACGAAGGTGAAGGATAACAGTAAAAAACATGATAGTACAATTAAAATAAAGGGGAAGGACGTTGTCGAAATCGCCAAGAAGCCAGCGTTGATCAAGAAGAAACGGAAGAGTACGAAGAAAGTGTACGTAAAGAAGTCTGCCTCCAAAGTGGAAGAGTGTACAGTTGGAAGTGAGAATTTAATACTGACTAGAAAAACATTTCTAAAGCCCAAGTGGAGTAACGGATGGAGCTGGGAGGGCGACCCGTTTGAAACCAAAGTTTATTTAACGGTAACAGTGTGACTATTACATCTTCTCTTAAAAGAAAAGGTATAGTTGGATGAGGATGGCAAACATAACCTAAAAACAAATTAGACTCGCGATGGGGCATTAGCTTATATAGCTTATAAGTAAGACTGCGGATCTTCATACAAATTCAAATTTTTACGGATTTAGATAAAGAATTTAGATTTAAATAAAAGTACGTTTTGATATGTAAACAGTGTAACATGGATTTTATTGTTAATACTTCACATATTTTTGCATTCATACGCAAACTCGTTATATATTTGTACACATTTTCATTTGCCAAAAATGCGTTAACGTCCGTAACCTACTTATGAGGAAACAATATGGGGCAAATTTCAGGTTTGTATTTTGAGTTAGAGGAGGATAAAAGTGTAAAAACTGACATTTTCGTTTTTGGTTGACTTCTTCTGTGTTATTATTGCTAAACTGAGGATGTTTATGCATTTATGGCACGTGTAAATGTACAAAAGTATACAGAGATAAATAAATAGATGCCGGAATATATAAAACATACAAAATAAAACACATGGTTCAGTAAATAAAAGATCCTTACACCTATAAAAATGTACGAAGATGTGAACGAATGCAGAAATATATAAGATATAAGGAATAAAATACATGTTACAATATTTAGAAGACAAAATATACTTTCATTTAAAAAAATATACAGAGATAAATAAATAGGTGCAGAAATATATGAAATATAAAAAATAAAACACATGGTACAATTTTTAGGAGACAAAATATACTTTATAAATTAGTGTTTCTTTATAAAATATTATAAGAGAATCAGACAAAAATAATATTGTCGATTTAAACTCTTTAATCCCTTCCAAGTGGAGATAACAATATGAAATGTATCATATATTGTTTTTTATTATAAGCTATTGAATGATTCTGTGCAAGTCGAATTTGTTTCATGGTCACTCTTGACCCCCTTATCCAGCTATATCGTTCATATTGTGCAATGTTCCAAATTATATTCACTCTTTGAATCTTTTCCAGAACGAAGAATCGGCTATACGTCGATGCTACGCGAGTATGAAACACGAAAGTGGCGACGTTCTGAGACCCCGTGACTGCGTTTTACTAAAGAGCGGTCCACGAAAAGCTGATTTGCCATACGTAGCGAAAATTGCCGCGTTATGGGAGAATCCAGATGACGGTACATTTACACATATAATGCAGCTGTTCATTTTGATAACGGTATAAGTCCAATTTGAAATCAACTAGTATCACTACTTATGAACTAGTAGAAATGATCACTAGTAGCCTCATTTCATGTGTTTGAAATTAATGATTTCGAGATTATAAATGGACTTACATCGCTATAAAAACTATCACACCTTCAATAATGCTATTTATACTATATTTACCTGCTTTGAATTTAAGATTTCTTCAAAAGAACTATGTTTTACTATGAAAGAATTAAATCTTTTGTTCATGTATTGTGAAACAGAATTACATATAACTTTAAACGGAATTATCCATTCAAAGTAACAAACATGTATGGTTCTTAATTTAGGTACTACTTTAAATCATCTTAAAGTATGAGAAAGATTTTTGTAGTAATTGTGGTGCATACGTGGAATATTGTGCACTAAATCACTCGTATCTTTGTATTGAGGTATATGTAGGAATAACAATTTTGTATAGAGGTGATGATTTTATGTTTTTAAACTGTTTTGTTTTTCCTTTTATGAATCTGCATCCAAATATTTTAAATTCTGTAGTTGATTTTATGGAGATTTTATAAAATAACTAATAATAGTTAATTATAAAATGGACTTGCGCCACTATCAAACTAAATACTTGCTTATATTGGTAAGTAGGAAAACTTGAACTCCCCCTATGACAATGAATTCTATTTTGATCTGTTATGACTAGACTGCGGATTTTATGCATTTATGACGTATAATAATAAGGAAAACATATGTACATAGACTATACATAATGTAAGGTGAATATGTTCTACAATCAATACAATTATATTGTTATTATAAATGCATTAAAACCGCAGACTAGTTATAAAATTTCATGGTAAGACTTAACGACATGTTTTATTAAAATATTTTTTTATTAAAAGTACACTTACACTGCTATCAAAATGAACGGCTCCAATTATCCACACAGCTGAAATAATGTGAATAAGCTAGAAATAAACTTTCCTTTTTACAGGTGAAATGATGTTTTCCTTGTTGTGGTACTATAGACCAGAGCATACAGAGCAAGGTAGAACTCAGTACGATACCGAAGACGAGGTGTTCGCTTCACGGCATCGGGATGCGAACAGTGTTGCTTGTATAGAAGATAAATGTTATATTTTGACATTCAATGAATACTGTCGGTGAGTCACTGTCTCCTTTTTTTTATCCGCGGTATGAACACAAATTTTGAAGTGAATCAAAAGTTTCACTCTGTAATGCGTTTCTCGGTAGGTTTCAAAATTAATTATTTTCATTATGGCGTGTCATTGCAAAAAATTATATATATAGTCGTATATATAATGGACGAAAGAACGCAAACTTTTAATATACTTTAAAGTATGGAATTGCTTAAAACGAATTGACAGTTTATATTTTCAACTGAATGGCTAAGAAGGGGAGTTAGTTATTTAAATATTTAGAATCGATCTTGGATTTCTTGAAATGTATTGCATAAAATACCAGAATTTAGGCAATATGTTATTGCCATTCAATTTAAAAAAATAGCGAAAACAATTCGTTGAAACTTATTCTACAAGGGTGTTTAAATTGAACAAATATTAAATACTCCATTAACAAATGATATATTAGTAGAAGTATACATTATAAAGTAATATTGTTATTGGTAATTTCTGAAATAACTAAAGGAAGAAGTAGAGATGACTATTTTGTTAAGGGAGGAGACCAAATTCGATTCGACCTGTTAAAATCGTACGCCTTGTTAGTTGCTGCATCTAGACATAAATGTTAAGAATGAATACATTGTATATGATAATATGTGAACATTAACGCAATTTGCAGGTACCGTAAAAATTTGCGGCGAATCGAGGAAGGATTAGAGAGTCCCGGTTTGATAGTTCCACCGGGCGATCAGATCTATCCACGCGAAAATCGACAGCCCCCGATACCGGTGTCCTCGGACATGGTTCTATTTTGTCGGCGCGTTTACGATTACCGTGGCAAAAAACTTGTTAAGAATCCTGGATGACTCGATTTTTTATAAAACGCTTTGAACAGGAACCAATGGAATGCACAAAGTATGCAGTATAAATTGAAACTGGACGTAGGTCTCCCTTCAAGCGTAATTGCACGTTAATCAATTTATTTTTATTTTCAAAAGTCCATCTTCGTACGTTATACGTATATATATATATATATATAGAAACTTTTTGATAGACTTAGATTTACTTTTGTTACGGTAAAAGGATTCTACCGGAGGTATAGATTTTTTTAGTTGTGTTTTAATGAATTACTTATTTTACTAAGTGGTTTACGTCACTTTAATCATTTTTTTTGGGTGGAAAATGTACTCCATATTTAAGGGGACGAGAAAGCACCAGATTCGTAGGACATGGTAACGCAGGAAAAATGAATTTCACCTTTGCTAAAAGAGAGAGAACTGTACTGTAACCGTGAAACAACTGTGCAAGCTTGTTCGCCCTTTTTCTACGTTTCTAATTTGCGGTGGAAATTTTAATCGTTTAATCAAATCCAACGATGAACGAAATAATGAAATTCGTGGATGGAACGTAGATCGAGAAGCATCGACGAAAAGAAACCACAGGATCACGTTTTTAGAGAGATAATAGAATTTGACAATTTTATATAGAGAATGATATTTTTTGTGAGATAGTATTTATAACACTTGAACGAGTATTTTTCACATTGGGGATACAAATACGTGTGTGGTGTGTATCTCGGCGGCCTCCTTGGAGGGGACCTTCGAACAGTTTCAAGGTAGAAATCAAACGCCTGGGGTACTTGACCATTTAGCGAAAATAGTAATGTATGCGATGAGTTCTTCTATTTGGACAACGCAACAAGCGAAACCGTTGTTCTTTCGCGTTTCGCGACGATCTTCGCGAAGCCCATGCGCATGCATTATTTTAATACACGCGTAACTAACGTAAGTTTCAGTTTTTAATCGGCGACCGTTGATGGCGACGCGTCGCGAAACGGAATTGATTGGATTGAAATTAAGCTTCGCGTACTCGAACAGTTACACAAGACTAACGGAGTTGAAGAAATTCTAATTGTAATTCCAATTCGGATTTATCCAAACTGCCATATCACGGAACGTATTCGATTGTTTATTTTTTTGGGGGGGGAATTTGTTAATATTTAAGTTGATCATACGCTTCTTAGCAGAGTCACTTACAGAGTACGTTATCGAGTCATTGAAAACTATTTAGAACGATTATTGAGTGGAGAAATTAATTCTGAGCCTTTGTATTTGTACATTTATAACTTTAGTTTGAGTAGAAATGTTTACGAGTCACTTTATTATTGTGTTTTAACACTAAACCTACTGAGGTTTCATTTGTACCTATTTGTACAGTGATTAGACGAATGACTGGTCTTAAAGACACTTTTTTCAATGAAATGCAAAATTCGTACCAAATTTATGAATGCATGAAACAATTGTATATAATTTATATATTGCATACAAGAACAGTATGTCAATGTTTAAAAATGGTCATTTGACCTGTCGTGGCTAGGTTTAGTGTTAAATTACCAATCTTCCAGGTTCTCAACCTGGTCTCCATTGTAATGATTCTATGTATACACATGTAACCTAAGTCCTAATGCCCACTACAATTCATCTACATACATATACATTATTATTATTCTAACAGAATGTGTGCTTGATAACTACAGTAACTGTAGAAGAATAGCAATAAGCACAGTTTGTATAGATGCATTAGCAATGACCATCAGGTTGAGACTCAGGTTATGTGTACTGATGTGTATGCATACATTGTAACAGAGATCAGGTTGAGGATTTAGAGGGTTCCTGCTTTAATGTACCTACCAAAATGGCGAGTGAATAGATCTGTTTAAACTAGACTTATAAATAATTAAACATAAAGCCACAGTATTCATGTGGTACACCTAATTATTTATTATTTACTATTCGTTTGCCGCGTCGAATGGAACTGTCGATTTTTTCCATTTAAGGAAACAATGAAATCTTACCATTCTTTTGAGTGGGAATCGCAAAACCTTTGATTTTTACTAATCAATTTACGTCGTAGCCCGTCACACGTTGTACAATATATTTTAACGAACATTTATCGCTTTATTTTACTTGGCGAGAAATCACAATCTCTATTCTATTAGGGAGGAAAAAAAAGTGGTTGTATGATAATATCCCTTATATCTTCGTTATTTCGAGTCACATGTTATTCATTAGCGCATAGTTAATGTATCGCATCGTAGTATGCCAAAAAAAAAGAGAAAAAAAAAAGAAACGTATTCGCGAATTACGAGAAACTTTACGTTAGCCGATAGTATAATTATATTACACAAGAGTTTATAATAATGAGTAGAAGACCTTAGGATGTAATTATTTTTACTGAAATTCCAAATAAGATAAAACGTCGACGTATATTTTTGATTATTTGTTGAGTGGCGGGTGTTTTGTTAGAAATTATATTATTTAAAATTAATATATTGACGATACGATTATTATTTAATATCTAATATATTGGATATAGAGACTAAGTTATTTCCGATAGAACGAAAATATTGTATGTAGTATAATTAGGGGGGAGAGGGGGAGAGCGCCCGTGATTGTTCCTGTCTGTGTATGCGTGTGTGCGATGCGAAAAATAATCTAGTGGCGACGCATTGAAAAAACAAACACGATTGAAACTATTATACGACGGGGAATACGTTTGAGGGATAAACCTGTTATACCAAAACATATTTTTTTTTCTTCGTTTTTTCAAATTGCTTTCTTGGCGATTTAATATATTTCTATGTATTTATTAATTTATCTGTAACGATCAATTAACATACGAACGATGCATGCCGTATGAACTCGTGTTAGTATTACGAATATTGTTCCACGTGCGTATGTGGTCGATGAAAACGTGCGAGCGTCCTCGTGCGCCGTATATGCTGGAAGTAAGAAAATCAGTAATCAGTGTTATCAGTAGACTGTGGATCTTTATGTAAAGTAAAATGTTTGCAAAGGTACAGCTACAATAATTGAACTTAAATCGGGAGTTTACTTTGGAAATATTATAATATGAATTTTACTTTTAATGCTTTTTTGTGTTATTGTATACTGGGTGCATTTTGTAGTTTCTTAAACATTCAAGTTTTCTAGAAATGCATGAAGATTCGCAGACTAGCTATATCGGTGATAATCGAGCCTAAATAGAGAACGATCGCAGGAACGTTGAGAAACCGCGGCGCATGTAGATGCAGCACACCATTCTTGCGGTCTTTTACAAGTGGTTTTCTTATACTCGATGCGATTATGGCGAATCAAGGCTTTTCTGATCTTCTTCCCTTTTATCTTTGTGGTCTAATGTTTAATTTTTTGGGGGCTAGGTGGCTGACACACTGGTCCACTTTTACTTTTTAACCTAGCTGGGAAAAATTGTAATTATATACATATAGTTGAATAGTTTAAGATTTTGTTTATAGGTTGGCATTCAGTTGGAAATTCCTAGGTAGGAATAATAAGTCTGAATGAAGGCGTATATTTGTGAATTTTTTGGGGATTAATGGAAAATTTTATCGTGACGAGTTTCATGGTATTGGAAAGAAGGGCCTTTAGTGGATGTATTGCAATTTTTGTGTTTAAAAATATCTTCAATTTGCAGACCTAAGAGTGGGACGTACACTGTAGAAGAAACCTTAAGAAAAAACAACATACAGCATAAAAGATCTTTTGGATGACAATGTAAAGGATAAGGAGTCAATTCAATTTGAATTACTGCATTATTAACGAACTACAAGTCTATTTCTGATTCGGTCTAATTTAGATTTATAACTAAGGTTAAATATCTCAGAAAGAAATAAAAAAGGAAGGAAGATTAGAGAAACCTTTGGTTCACCCTAAAAACCAAGATTTCCAGATGTAACTGTGTCCTTTGGATAAGATACTCCGATGTTCTGGGAGCTTGACTTCTGTAATTCTCTAGCTAACTTCTTCAAGGGTCAAATAGCAAACTGAAATATCAGCGCAGACTTAACCCAGGCCTGATACTATCTTAATCCAGATCTATATCTGATTTTTAATAATTATTCTTGCAAACAGGTGATGTGAATGTATTTTGGTAATTGATGGGTAAGTGATCTAATTCAGAAAGGGACTTTATGGGATAAAATGAAATGAAATGAAAATTCATCAGTTCTGAACTTGATTTTTAGTAATTGTACTTACAAATAGGGGTATGGTTAGGTATTTTTGCACATTGGGTAGGCGATGTAACCCAGACCTAAGCCAGTAGGTAGGAGATCTAGCCCAGCATATAGCCTAACTATACCTAACCCAGTTGATAGGTTCAAGGTTGTTCAGGGCTAGAGACCTGGTTAGATGGTTACGTTGAATGTTAGATCAGAATTAAGTCATGTTAGGCGTGGGTTAGGCCTAACCCAGTAAATAGGTTCGAGGTTGATCTGGACTAGACCAGGCTTCGTGGTTATGTTTTGTATGTTGGGTCTGCATTAAGTTATGTTAGGTGGTCTAGGTTTAAGTTAATGTAGAATTATCTGTGTTAGGTCTATACTTTGATATATCAGTGGGTCATTTAATCTCTGAAGAAGTTAACTAAAGTTACCTAAAGGTAACAGGTTTCACCTGGAATACTCGGTTAGAGTGTTAACAGGTTGAGTGCCAAGTCTTATTTAGTAGTTTTGCCTCGTCTACTGAAACTAAACTTCAGTTTTGATAAAAGGAACAATTTACGTTATCCAAAATTTTCACTTAAATTATGCGAATGGACATACATTTGAATTTAATAATATCCTTCTATTTTCATAGCATTAGTATTAGGTATATAATATTTATTTCATCTATTAAAATCGGTTTCGAATTATTATTTGTATAACATTTCATAATTCATGTAATGATGGGAGCATTAAATGTTATCTCAATAATAGGGAACAAAGTACAATAGAATCCCGATTATCCGAATTAATTGGTGGACATAGATTCCATCTGTTCGTATAAGCGAATTTTTGGATAATAGAATATTTTTTTGTTAATCTTCATATACTATTTATTTTAAATATGACATAAGTCACTTTGCTTTTAAATTAAGATATGTATAATGATTAAATCGTAATTATGACTTATGCAACTTTTAAAATAAAAGGCTCGTATGTTTTTCAAAACGTAGAATATAAATATTGATAATAGAAATCATAAATACTAAACTTAAATATAATTTGGTTACAATTTAAAGGATTCCAAATCTATTTAGCTGCTAAATCACATAATTTTAACAGATTTCATTCCATATACTCCAGTTACATTTTTGTTACGCCTCGTACCGTAACTCCATTTATAAATTTTCAAATGTTATATCCTTTATCGTGTATGGATCGTCTAAGTTTAAAATGTTTTAAATAATGTATTGTACGATGGAGAGTTCGACATAACAGAGGATTCTAATGGAGAATTCGAGTAGTCAGTGTTTGGATAATCGAGGTTCTACTATATCGGTTGTCATGGGGAAAAGTTGATTAATAAGCTGATGGTTGGTAAAATGTTAATATAGTACTGCAGGAAATCTGATAATTCATTACAATACTTTACGTCTTTTGCTATTGTAACAGATACACTAGAAACTAGAAACAAGTTCTATGCGATTAACTGAATAATTGTTACTTGAATATAACTAAATTCGAGGCTAGACTCAGAGTGGACCCAAATCGCTGTGTTTAATAGGCTATCAATCTACATAAAGTATTAATATGGTACAGCGTGAAATCTAATGATTCATTACAATAGTTTACGTCTTTCGCCATTCTAACAGATACACAAGAACCTAAAAACAAGTTCTATGCGATTGACTGGATAATTGTTAGTTAAAAATGACGAAATTCAAGGCTAGACTCAGAGTGGAACCAAGTTGCTGTGGGCTACTATGACATAGAGTCTCTACTATAAAAGTATAGTAGCGTACACCATTGTCCACCATGGTATTCAACCTGTTAACTATGGAAAAACCGGGCCACGAGAGCCCTGAAGTATCTTAAGTAGTTTTGTATTCGTTTTTATCGCATAAGTGGGCGCGCGTCTCGTATGCGACTCCGATGCGCCGATGCATTTTATCAAGACAAAAGAAATTGTTGAAGGGCCGAACTGCTCGACGTGTAGATACCGTGTAATTCGCATTTGCGTGTAATTCTAAGCGTGGTTCTCTGCGACGCGTCCTCAGCAAGAAGGAAAAGAGACAAATTCCGAAATACACATTAACGATGGTAAATATGGGAACATTGCACAAAGAAGATGAAGAAGAAAATGGAGAAAAAAAAAACATTGCATATCCTCTGTTCATCGTACGTAGCCGACGAGCTCTCATCGAGTGTGAAATTGAAAAGGTTCGAGGCTGCAGGCACACTATTCGTGCGTGCGTGGCTCCCACTGGCCATCAATAAAAATAAAATTTCCAGGTCGCGAACCGATTAACCCAATGGACTTTCATTGCGCGAGGCTAGTTGAATTTTACCAGCGACCCTTCGCGCAGATTCTTGCGCTCGCGCGACCCAGAACAGAAATGCTCGACCGTCTGGTGGTGATGATGATTGCCTTCGTTATTTTAAGCTTTTTGTCAATCCGTATTCCGTGAACGTGTATGCCTCTTATGTTTTTCGATATCGTCTCGCCTTTCGTTTCACTTTTGGGTAACTGTTATTGTCTAACAAGAAAACAATAAGAGGAGGGAAGATTTCCAAGCGTAACGTTGAACTTTTAAGTAGCTTTTGTGCAAAATTGTTATTAATGAGGAACTGAAGCTAATACTACGTAATTAATAGGATAGAGAGTTTATAGTTTATAAGTGACTGTGGATCTTTATGCTAAATGAAATCTTTACAAATGCATCTACAAAGATTGAACCTAACACTGATACATCTACAGACCTGTTCATTTGTAACTATTTTTACCATGATTAGGACAAAGGACTAGTTTTAAAAGGACAGGGATTAAAGGATTGAACAATTAATTCTGAAGATTAGATGTTAAAGAAAACAAGTCTGGATTGGATTAGTGAATTTTGATAGTGTTGACAAAATGAATACTATCACATATTGTTAGATGATACAGATTCCAATTTTGTAAAAACAAAATTTAACGAACAAAATGTAATGAAGAGATTGAATAATGAATGAAACAATTCTATACAATTCATATATTGCATAGAAGAACTGTATACAAAAGTTTGAAAACGGTCATTTAGGTCGTGGTACTTTACTTCCAATGTCTTTTTTTACATTCTTGCATATTACAGATTTTTGCACATTTAAATTTCTTTGCAAACGTACCTATAAAAATTGAACCAAACTATGAATTTATTAATATGATTCATATTATATTCATATTATTAATATGAACTTTACTTTCAATATTCTTTTATATTATTGTATCTTATTTGCGTTTTGTAGTTTCTTGCACATTCAATTTTTTTTATAATTATATAAAAATCCACAGTCTATAAGATATACAAGATTGAAACAATGACAATGCTTTATGAAAAGAAATATAGCTAGTAATTCCAAAAGGAATTTTGGCTAGTAAAGTGTTAGTCTTGTACATAATATAAGCTTCTTTTTGTCGTGGCTTCGATACTTGATTGAAACAGAATTTTACAGAATATTTTTGTTTGCTCTTTTAATTTGTTTTAAATATACATATGTTAAGTACGAGTTATTTATAAATAACTTGAAAGTAATTCATCAATGATCATTGTCAATTCAAGTTCCAATTTACTTATTATTATTACTATTATTAATAGTATTAGCTTTAGTTCTTTATTATCTACCACTGTGCAGAAGGTAATTAACACGTCGATTACCACGTGAATATTTGTGAACATTTTTATGAGGATAAAATTTTCGTAAAATATCAAAACAATTGAAACCTAGATAGTCTAACGTTTGTCGTAGCATTTATTGTTACAACTACGCCAAAATTCATGAATAATTCAGAATACAATTTTGTATGTATAATTCAGATTTATTATCTTCAAAATTATGTTATTTAGTTTCATAGGGGTAAAATTTTGTCTCGAGACCATTAGAAACCATAGAATCTAACATTTGTTTTATATTACTTAATTTTGTATTCTCATCAAGATTCACCAATTCCATCCAGATTCGTTTTTGGTAAAACTTAGGGCATTGCATCAATTGTTGAAGCAGGTGGGCTTCAACGTTTTGAGAAGTCAACGTCACGTTTGGAGTCCTCTTTTGTAATCCTTGAGTTAATACTAGGTTTACTGGAGATTTCTCGTCAAATTTCGACTACTGAAGTATTACTAAAGTGTTACTGAAATAATGGTTTAATAAATGAAGTCGATTTACTAAAATTAATTAGAAGGTTTGAAGAAAAATGAATTTGAATACACATTTGTCATTATGTACAGATAAAAGACAGTATTAAGTAGTAATGCTGAAGTAATCCTTTAATAAGTGAAGTGGATTTACTAAAATCAATTAGGAGGCTCAGACAAAAATAAATTTGAATACATGCTTGTCTTTTTATACAGATAAAAGTCAGTATTACTGAAGTAATGCTTTAATGAATGAAGTCGATTTACCAAAATTAATTAGGAGGTTCGAAGAAAAATGAATTTGGATACATGCTTGTTTCTTTATACAAATAAAAGCTAACGTGAGTGACTACAGAAAACTATAAACAGTTTCTGTAGAACCTTATGAGATTTAGAATGAGTGAAAATGATAACTAAATCTAGTAAACCTAGTGTTAAACAAACGTAACAAACAATGTAAGCGCGTGACATTTCCCGATTCGGTAACATCCAAGGATTCTTACCGTCTATCCTATATTTTATACCTTTAATCGCACACTATTGACAATTTTTTTGTGCAGATCGACATCGATGGTCTTCTTTTATTCCCAGTATTCTCATTTATACTTGTATTTAATATTTATCGATAACACTTTGACGCATATATTCGTGGCATACGCGGAAAAAAAAAATATATATATATATATATAAATAATAATAATTTTAATAATTTCAATTGATTCGTGTACATAACGGTAAAAAAAATCGAAATGGAATATTATTTAACACCGTACTAAATAATCCGACACGATCCACTTCGAGGAAATTTTAACGGACGGATAGAAAATATATTTAAAAGAAAGGAAACAATTGTTGTACGGATTATTTTTTACGTCGCTTAAATTTTATTCGGCTTTGCACGTCGCCAAACGCGATTTTTAGTTCGACCTGCGAACGACATTTTACATTTATACAGGGTGTTTCATGAGTTGTAAATTAGTCGTCTATAGAAAAATGCAGTGCGTAACCCGTAAGATTATATTTTAACATTATTTCATGTCAAACGTATTATAAATTGCTGCGGAAATCGTTCGTCACTTTGGTACGTCAATATCTGTTCAGCTATGGAAAAATTTGTCACAAATACATATTTTGTGATTACACGATCGCTTTGTGTTCTTTATCCGTGTTACGTGCATGAGTCTTAGGATACGATTGAGAAGAATTAGGAGTGATAATCACTCAATAAGAGACGGACTTAAATAATAATAATAATAATAGTTCGAGTTTCTACATATGCCAAGTTTCATAATTATTTCAAGCAGCTATTATCAAATAATTATGAATCAAGGGGTCATTCTGGTAATCCGGCCGAAAAATGTAACTACATTTAGAATTTCTTTCTCATTCAATACGAAGGTTTGTAATATGAAATCTATTATTACTTTTAAGGTGGTTCTTTCCCAACTGTACTAGTCGAAACAAAACTCAAATATAGAAAGCATTAATAATGATACATAGACTATTATAAAATTCTTAAATTATTATTTGATTATGATTTTTAATAAAAGAAAATAGTAATTGATACA